>NC_057361.1:48778638-49078638 GCF_016509475.1 Prionailurus bengalensis
AAATTTATTTCCTATATTTGATTGAAAGATACATTAATAGTTATAACTAACATTTATTCAGGGTTTATGCTGTGCCAGGTTCTAAGTCTAATCCTCACAACAACCCTGTGAGGCATATATTATAATTATCCTCATTTTGTATATAACAATGCTGAAAAATGGAAAGAGTAAGTGACCAGTTTAAAGTGATACAGTTAAAGGGGGCGCCTGGGTGGCGCAGTCGGTTAAGCGTCCGACTTCAGCCAGGTCACGATCTCGCGGTCCATGAGTTCGAGCCCCGCGTCAGGCTCTGGGCTGATGGCTCAGAGCCTGGAGCCTGTTTCCGATTCTGTGTCTCCCTCTCTCTCTGCCCCTCCCCCATTCATGCTCTGTCTCTCTCTGTCCCAAAAATAAATAAACGTTGAAAAAAAAATTAAAAAAAAAATAAAGTGATACAGTTAAAGTAGTAAAGAGCTGAAATTCAACTAGGTTCACCTAGCTCCAGAGCCCCTGGTGCTATTTTATACTCCTGAAACAAAAAATTTGGCTGAATCCAGCCCAGACACATTATGTTATAATCGAACAATGTTTTAAATTATTTAAAATTTGAATGCCTTTAGGTGAAGTATGACTGTCCACTTTGCCATGTAACACACTATTATCTTATTCATGACCACTTCACATGTTTATATTACCTGCTTATACTTGGAAAGCATTTAGGTTTGTAATATCTGCATATTGCCTCCCACAGTCCTCTTCACAGTCCTAGATACTTCTTCTTCTTAAGTAGGCCATCACATTGGCCCCATTTCTAGAGATATACATGATATTCCCATGAGATTTATTCCATAAACTGTAGTTTAGCTTAATTATATTGTCATCACAAATAACTGATGGGGATATTTTTATTAGTCCCAGATCTCTATCTTAGAGAAAAAGCCCTTGGAAAAGCAATTGTCCCAAGCATGCTTTTCTATAGGTGAAACTACTACCATTTTTGGTATTTATATGCCAAACAATGTATGGTTAAATGATATTAAACTCTGAATATTGTCTAACTTGATTTGAGTATCTGGGAGAATCAGTGTACACATTATAATATGGAGGTGATACATTCCAGGAGGACAAGATCATTTTATACCATTGGTAGCTCACAAGTTGCCTCTGCAATGCTAAAAAGACATGTGAGGCTAGCCTTATCTTCTAAGAACCATAATGAGAAGGCTGGGAGAGAAAAATACCTATAATTTTGAACCATTTAATAAGTAATTACTACCTATCAGGTTATCTCTATCTCTATCTCTATCTCTATCATCTCTTTTTCTATTTTATCATCTATTATCTATCTATATCTATCATCTACCTACCTACCTACCTATCTCTATTTATTTATCATCTATCTATCCTATCTATCTATCTATCCATCTATATATATACATCATCTATCATCTACTTAGCCATCTACATATATATAATCTTATTTTATCCCACAACAATCTTAAGATGTAAATATTATTTTCTACATTTTACAAGTAAGGCACTAAAGAGAGTTTAAACCATTCAACCAAAGTCATCAAACTAGGAAGTGGTACTGCTTGAGTTGTTATTTTTACCCAGAAAAAGATGTCACATAAATTTCCATATCTTTATTTTCCATTACTGATGAAAATTCACCATAACTCTTAACCACTTTAAGGGAAACTTTAAACTTAAAACTTTTAATCAGTGCTATCTTACACACCTGCTGGTTTAAGTAATCTCTTTAGGAAATTGGAGTCTCTATTGGCCAAAGGCTCTGTTTTCTATCATTTTCCCCAGTTCCTAGATGGTGCCTAAGTATAGGGGCATGGGGAAGGGTCTTAGTGCTATGGGAACCTCACAGCATTGAAGGAGCTGTTGTGAAGGCCTTGGGCCTGCTGTGAAGAGCCAGGATTGAAAATCTAGGTGTGTTTGACTTCCTAAGCTTGTACAAGAACTTTTCTCTAATGCTCCCTCGCTGCCAAAATCTGGATCTCTTAAGGAGGTGAAATAAAAACCCAGAATAAAGTTTGTAGGTTAATTAATGTTTCACCCTGTCCTACAGGAACTACAATGCAAAGAAGAAGAACTAATTTTACAATCAAAGGGGTTGATGCCATCCATTCCACCAAAAATCCTTACACATGTCTCTAATTCTGCTCCCTGTCCTATTTTTCTCAGCAGCTATTTGCAAGTGTTTACAAAGAACATTACTCAAACTATTTTTTTCTAAAGAAAAACAGACGTTGCCAGACTGGAACCATTTCAGTTTTCTCCTATTTCCTGGTAATAAGAACAAATCTATATGGATCTGTACTCATCCAGTCCACTTTCTAACAGTACAGATGATCTGGACCTTCTCTGGGGCAAAATAATCTCCTATGCAGTCTGCTCTTTGAATTTACTTCTTCCTGCCTCCTGAAAGATTTTTCTTTATCACCAACTCTTGTACTTTCAGACTCTTCTTTCTTTTGAACTCATGACCCCTGTTTTTTCCTTGTATTTTTTCATATGCAAGCTTCTTGAGAAAATTATGACTAATTATTGTTTAATAGCATGGGCTCTAAATCCAGCCTGATTAGATTCAAATTCCAGCTCTGGAACTTCCCAGAATTTTTACCTTAAGCATGCTTCCTATCCTCTGCAATTCCATTTCCACATTTCAAAAGTGAGGCTAATAATAATACTTAATTCACTAGGTTGTGGAGATAATTCAATTAGTTAATATACTTTGAGGAATTTAAAATTGTGCCTAGCACACATAAAGCACTATACAAAATGTTAGTGACTATTACAACTATCTATAAAGTGGGGATAGTAAAAAATGTCAACTTCACAGAATTGTGTTGATTAACTGAGCTACTACTCGATCCTTCAACAACAACTGTGTGGGTCCACGTATATGTAGATTTTTTTTGATAATTACAGTTCAGAACTGTAAATGTGTTTTCTCTCTTTATAATTTTTTTAATTTTTTTTAAATTTTTATTTTTTTGAGGGAGAGAAAGAGAGAGAGAGAGAGAGAGAGAGAGAGCATGAGTGGGGGAGGGGCAGTGAGAGAGGGTGACACAGAATCTGAAACAGGATCCAGGCTCTGAGCTGTCAGCACACAGCCCAACGCGGGGTTCAAACTCATGAACCAAGAGATCATGACATGAGCTGAAATTCGACACTTAACTGACTGAGCCACCCAGGCGGGCACCCCACTTATTTATACTTTTATTAATATGAAATTTATTGTCAAATTGGTTTCCATACAACACCCAGAGCTCATCCCAACAGGTGCTCTCCTCAAAGCCCATCACCCACTTTTCCCTCAGTCCCACCCCCCCCATCAACCCTCAGTTTATTCTCAGTTTTTAAGAGTCTCTTATGGTTTGCCTCTCTCCCTTTCTAAGTTTTTTTTCCCCTTCCCCTCCCCCGTGGTCTTCTGTTAAGTTTCTCAGGATCCACATAAGAGTGAAAACATATGGTATATGTATTTCTCTGTATGACTTATTTCACTTAGCATAACACAATCCAGTTCCATCCCTGTTGCTACAAATGGCCATATTTCATTCTTTCTCATTGCCAAGTAGTATTCCACCATATATATAAACCACAATTTCTTTATTCATTCATCAGTTGATGGACAATTAGGCTCTTTTCATAATTTCGCTGTTGTTGAAAGTGCTGCTATAAACATTGAGGTACAAGTGCCCCTATGCATCAGAACTCCTGTATCCCTTGAGTAAATTCCTAGCAGTGCTATTGCTGGGTCATAGGGTAGATATATTTTTAATTTTTTGAGGAACCTCCACACTGTTTTCCAGAGTGGCTGCACCAGTTTGCATTCCCACCAACAGTGCAAGAGGGTTCCTGTTTCTCCACATCCTCTCCAGCATCTATACTCTCCTGATTTGTTCATTTTAGCCACTCTGACTGGCATGAGGTGACATCTCCATGTGGTTTTGATTTGTATTTCCCTGATGAGGAGTGACGTTGAAAATCCTTTCATGTGCCTGTTTACCATCTGGATATCTTCTTGAGAGAAGTGTCTATTCATGTTTTCTGCCCATTTCTTCACTGGATTATTTTTTTTTCGGGTGTGGAGTTTGGTGAGTTCTTTATAGATTCTAGATACTAGACCTTCAACTGACAAGTCATTGGCAATATCTTTTCCCATTCCATCGGTGGCCCTTTGCTTTTGTTGATTGTTCCCTTTGCAGTGCAGAAGCTTTTTATCTTGGTGAGGTCCCAATAGTTCATTTTTTCTTTTAATTCCCTTGCCTTTGGAGATGTGTCAAGTATGAACTTTCTGTGGCTGAGAGCAGAGAGGTTTTCTCCTGCTTTCTGCTCTAGTGTTTTGGTGGTTTCCTCTCTGGCATTCAGGCCCTTCAATCCATTTTGAGTTTATTTTTGTCTATGGTGTAAGAAAGTGGTCTAGATTCATTCCTCTGCATGTTGCTGTCCAGTTCTCCCAGCACCATTTGTTAAAGAGACTGTCTTTTTTCCATTGGATCTTCTTTCCTGCTTTGTCAAAGATTAGTTGGCCATACTTTTTTGGGTCCAATTCTGGAGTCTCCATTCTATTCCATTGGTCTGTTTTTGTGCCAATACCATGCTGTCTTGGTGACTACAGCTTTGTAGTAGAGGCTAAAGTCTGGGATTGTGATCACTCCCGCTTTGGTCATCTTCTTAGAAATTACTTTGGCTATTCAGGGTCTTTTGTTGTTCCATACAAATTTTAGGATTGCTGTTCTAGCTTCAAGAAAGCTGGTGCAATTTTGATAGGAATTGCATTGAATGTGTAGATAGCTTTGGGTAGTATTGACATTTTAACAATATTTATTCTTGCCATCCATGAGCACGTAATGTTTTTCCATTTTTTTATATCTTTTTCAATTTCCTTCATAAGCTTTCTATAGTTTTCAGCATACACATCTTTTATATCTTTGGTTAGGTTTATTCCTAGGTATTTTATGATTCTTGGTGCAATTGTGAATGGGATCAGTTTCTTTATTTTTCTTTGTTTTTCTGTTGCTCTCTTATTAGTGTATAAGAATGCAACTGATTTCTGTACATTAATTTTGTATCCTGCAACTTTGCTGAATTCATGTATCACTTCTAGCAGACTTTTGGTGGAGTCTATCAGGTTTTCCATGTATAATATCATGTCATCTGCAAAAAGGGAAAGCTTGACTTCATCTTTGCCAATTTTGATGCCTTTGATTTCCTTTCTTGTCTGTTTTCTGATGCTAGAACTTCCAACAGTATGTTAAACAACAGCAGTGAGAATGGACATCGCTGTCGTGTTCCTGATCTCAGGGGGAAAGCTCTCAGTTTTTCCCCATTGAGGATGATATTAGCTGTGGGCTTTTCATAAATGGCTTTTATGATGTTTACATATGTTCCTTCTATCCCAACTTTCTCGAGGGTTTTTATTAAGAAAGATGCTGAATTTAGTCCAATGCTTTTTCTGCATCAATTGAAAGGATCACATGGTTTTTATTCTTTCTTTTATCAATGTGATATATCACATTGATTTACGAATATTGAACCAGTCCTGCAGCCCAGGAATGAATCCCACTTGATCATGGTGAATAATTCTTTTTATATGCTGTTGAATTCGATTTGCTAGTATCTTATTGAGAATTTCTACATCCATATTCACCAGGAATATTGGCCTGTAGTTCTTTTTGTTGTTGTTGTTGAGTCTCTGGTTTAGGAATCAAAGGAATGATGGATTCATAGAATGAGTCTGTAAGTTTTCCTTCCATTTCTATTTTTTGGAACAGCTTGAGAAGGACAGGTATTGACTCTGCTTTAAATGTCTGGTAGAATTCTCCAGGGAGCCATCTGGTCCTGGACTCTTATTTGTTGGGAGATTTTTGATAACTGATTCAATTTCTTCGCTGGTATGGGTCTGTTCAAGTTTTCTATTCTTCCTGTTTGAGTTTTGGAAGAAGGTGGGGGGGGTAAGGAATTTGTCCATTTCTCCCAGGTTGTCCAGTTTGTTGGCATGTAATTTTTCATAATATTCCCTGATAATTGCTTGTATTTCTGAGGGATTGGTTGTAATAATTCCATTCTCATTCATGATTTTATCTATTTGGGTCATCTCCCTTTTCTTTTTGAGAAGCCTGACTAGAGGTTTATCAATTTTGTTTATTTTTTCAAGAATCCAACTTTCGTTTTATTAATCTGCTCTACAGATTTTTTTAGATTCTATATTGTTTATTTCTGCTCTGATCTTATTATTTCTCTTCTTCTGCTGGTTTTGGAGTGTCTTTGCTGTTTTGCTTCTATTTCCTTCAGGTGTGCTGTTAGATTTTTTATTTGGGATGTTTCTTGTTTCTTGAGATAGGCGTGGATTGCCATGTATTTTCCTGTTAGGACTTTTTTGTGCATCCCAATGTGTTTGAACTCTAGTGTTTTCATTTTCATTTGTTTCCATATATTTTTTAATATCTTCACTAATTGCCTGGTTGACCCATTCCTTCTTTAGTAGGATGTTCTTTAACCTCCATGCTTTTGGAGGTTTTCCAGACTTTTTCCTGTGGTTGATTTCAAGTTTCATAGCATTGTGGTCTGAAAGTGTGCATGATATGATTTCAGTTGTTTCATACTTACGAAGGGCTATTTTGTGACGCAGTATGTCATCTATCTTGGATAATGTTCCATGTGCACTCAAGAAGAAAGTATATTATTTTGCTTTGGAATGCAGAGTTCTAAATATATCTGTCAAGTCCATCTGATCCAATGTATAATTCAGGGCCCTTATTTCCTTATGGATCCTGTGTCTAGATGATCTATCCATTGTTGTACATGAGGTATTAAAGACCTCTGCAATTAAGACATTCTTATCAACAAGATTGCTTATGTTTGTGATTGTTTTATATATGTGGGGCTCCCGTATTCAGTACATAGACATTTATAATTGTTAGGTCTTCCTGATGGATAGACCCTGTAATTATTATATAATGCCATTCTTCATCTGTTGTTACAACCTTTAATTTAAAGTCTAGTTTGTCCGATATAAGTATGGCTACTCCAGTTTTCTTTTGAATTCCAGTAGCATGATAGATAGTTCTCCATCCCCTCACTTTCAATCTGAAGGTGTCCTCAGGTCTAAAATGAGTCTCTTATAGATAGCAAATATATGGATATTGTTTTTTTTTTTATCCATTCTGATACTCTTTGTCTTTTGGTTGGAGCATTTAGTCCATTTACATTCAGTGTTATTGAAAGATATGGGTTTAGAGTCATTGTGATGTCGGTAGATTTCATGCTTGTAGTGATGTCTCTGGTATTTTGTGGTCCTTCCAACATTTCACTCACAGAATCCCCCTTAGGATCTCTTGTAGGGCTGGTTTAGTGGTGATGAATTCCTTCAGTTTTTGTTTGTTTGAGAAGACCTTTATCTCTCCTTCTATGATGAATGACAGACTTGCTGGATAAAGGATTCTCAGCTGCACATTTTTTCTGTTCATTACATTGAATATTTCCTGCCATTCCTTTCTGGCCTGCCAAGTTTCAGTAGATGGGTATGCCAGTAGTCTTCTGGGTCTCCCTTTGTAAGTTAGAGCCTGTTTATCCCTAGCTGCTTTCAGAATGTTCTCTTTATCCTTGTATTTTGCCAGTTTCACTGTGATATGTCATGCAGCAGAACAATTCAAGTTACATCTGAAGGGAGTTCTTTGTGCCTCTTGGATTTCAATGCCTTTTTCCTTCCCCAGATCAGGGAAGTTCTCAGCTATGATTTGTTCAAGTACACCTTAGGCCTCTTTCTCTCTCTCTTCATCTTCTGGAATTCCTATGATACGGGTATTGCTCCATTTGACTGCATCACTTAGTTCTCTAATTCCCCCCTCATACTCCTGGATTTTTTTTAAATCTCTTTTTCTTAGCTTCCTCTTTTTCCATAATTTTATCTTCTAATTCACCTATTCTCTCCTCTGCCTCTTCAATGCTTGCTATGGCCACCTCCATTTTATTTTGCACCTAATTTATAGCATTTTTTAGTTCCTAATGACTATTTCTTAGTCCCTTGATCTCTGTAACAATAGATTCTCTGGTGTCCTCTATGCTTTTTTCAAGCCCATCAATTAAATTTATGACTATTATTCTAAATTCTTGTTCCATTATATTGCTTAAATCATTTTTGATCATTTCGTTAGCTGTTGCTACTTCCTGGAGTTTCTTTTGAGAATTTTTCTGCTTCATCATTCTGGGTAGTCCCTGCAGTAGTTCCAAACTGCAGGGCACTTCCCCTGTGCTGTCCAGAGAAACTTGTGTTGGTGGGCGGGGCCATAGTCAGAACTGATTTCTGCCCCCAGCCCACCACTGTGGCCACAGACTGGTGTTTACCTTATCTTCCCCTCTCCCAGGGGCAGGACTCACTGTGGAGTGGTGTGGCCTCTGTCTGGGCTGCTTGCACACTGCCAGGGTTGTGGTGCTGCTCCGATGGGATCTGGCCAAGGGTATATTAGCCAGGGTGGATCTGCAAGGTGCCCAAGGGTGGGAGGGGCAGGCTTAGCTAGCTTTGCCATAGGTGGTCCCCTGTGGGAGGGGACCTGCTGCACAGGGAGGGAGGCAGGTCTGTCAGAGGGAAGGATCCACAGAAGCACAGCACTGGGCATTTGCGTGGTGCCAGCAAGTTCAGTGATGGGAACTGGTTTCCTTTGGAATTTCATCTGGGGAATGGGAGAGGGCAATGGCGCTTGCCAGCACATTTGTTCCCCAACCGATCTGAGCTTGTCTTCTCAGGCTCAACAACTCTCCCTCCCGGTGTCATCTCACCCTCCCTGCTCTCCGAGAGCAGAGCTATTGACTTTTAACATTCCAGATGTTAAAATCCCGCTGGCTGTCAGAACTCATGGAGTCCAGCTCCTCTGCTTTTGCAAGCCAGACTTCAGGAGCTCTGCCTTGTGGGGCTTGCTGCCCCTCCACCTCCCCAGCTCCCTCCTGCCAGTCTGTGTAGCATGCACCGCCTCTCTGCCCTTTCTACCCTCTTCTGTGGGCCTCTTGTCTACACTTGGCTCCAGAGAGTCTGTTTTGCTAGTCTTCCAGTGTTTTTCTGGGTTATTTAGGGAGATGTGGGTAGAATCTAAGCGATCAGCAGGACGAGGTGAGCCTAGCGTCCTTCTATGCCACCATCTTCCCAGGTTCCCTCATAGGATCTTTTTTATATTTTTTTATATAACATTTTCTTTACTCTAGCTTGCTTCATTATAAGAATACAGCATATAGTACATATAACATACAAAATATTTTTATTATATTTTCAATGTTTATTTATTTTTGAGAGAGACAGAGACAGAGTGTGAGTCAGGGAGGGGCAGAGAGAAAGGGAGACAGAATCCAGAACAGGCTCCAGGCCCCGAGCTGTCAGCACAGAGCCCAATGTGGGGCTTGAACTCACAAACTGTGAGATGATGACCTGAGCTGTAGTCTGATGCTCAACTGACTGAGCCACCCAGGTGCCCCCATACAAAATATTTTTTAAACACCTATTTATGTTATAAGTAAGCCTTCTGGTCAACAGTAGCTGTTAGTAGTTAAGTTTTGGAGGAGTCAAAAGTTATATACAGATTTTCAACTATGCAGGGGTTCAGCATCTCTAAACTTTGCATTGTTCAAGGGTCAATTGAATATGTAAAGTGTTTAGAAATTTAAAGTAGCTTCTTAATAAATATTAGCTCTTTGTGTTACACTCCTTTTTTCTAATGTTTCACCTCTTATTTTTTATTCACCTCCCTGAAATTCAGCTTTGGTTCTAACCACTTAACTTGTTTCTAAAATGTGATCAATGACCTCATAGGTGGTGAATTAAGTCAATGTTTTTCTGTTGCTATCACATTGAATGTCTCTGCAGAATTTCATACTTTATTATAATTGCCTCTTTAAAGATTCTTCCTGTTAGGCCTCTTGAATGCTATTCTCTTTCTTACTACTATGTCTCAGTCTCTTTAGTATGATCCTTCTACTGTCCCTGAATTTAACTGTTCTCTAGAACTCTGTCCTATGCCTATTCTCTTCTCCAAGCTCCACCTGAATGATCACATCTATACCTACCTTTGAAAATGCCACCTATATACATCTAAAATATATGCATCCCAAATATATATCTCTTCAGTCTCTACCTTTCATCTGACATCCAGCTGTGAATATCCAAAGGGATATTTCAACTTGAATGGTGTATAGCCATCTCATAAGCACTATACACAAATCTGGATTCAGTGTCCTCTGCATACATAAGTTACTTCTATTACTAGAAAGTCATCTTTTTGGATGGACCTACCATTTGTCCATTTAAACCATACAGAACTGAGTGTAATCTGGTAAACTTTCTAGGGGAAAAATCTGATTTGTAGTGTTTGTTAATTTCCAGATGTAAATATGTCTCCTAAGACTATTTTAAGCTGCCAATGGTTTAACAAGTGACTATCAAAATTCCTGAAAAGTGGAAAATAAGCTTTCACAAGCAAATATGAGAATATTCCAGCACAAAGCTGTCTCTATAACACTGCACACATAAAATCAACTACTATGCCTTGTTAGTCCACTTTCTATGTATCTCTCCACTTGCTACCTTCCTCTCCGATAAGCCTGCCAACATTTTAGTTGAGGCCTTTATCATCTCTCATTTCTATTTTCACCAATATCTGGCCTATACTCAAAAAAAAAAAAAGCAAAGTGGGTACAGGCCAACATGGCAGAGAAGTAGGGGGATCCACACTTCCCACATCCCTCAAACAAGGGTTGAAGCCAAAGGACTTTGACCCCCAAGAGTCTGGGAGGAAAAGACACTGAGTCTAAGAGGGAGACACCAGGACAACCTGACGGGCCGTAGGTGGGTGATTGCGAACTGGGGGATAAAACAGGCTGTGTAGGCACAGAGGGGAGAGATCCCCTTCTGCGGAGAGACAAAGGGAAGAGAAAGAGCATCTGCGGAAGCATAGGACTGTATATGGACAAGAGAAAAACCTCAGACTGGGACAGAGATGGATCCCATCTCTGTGGGCCTTTCTCTGGACTGGGGATGGCTGCTCTGTTAACACATCTGGGGAACAGGGGAGCCACCCCTGGGTTCAGTGGTATGTCAGGGGTGCAGTCCACAGTAGGAGAAAGTGGTCCCCTCTGACCAGCTGGGTCCACATATTGGGCAGCATAGAGAGGCACTTCCCCAGTGCTGGGGCACACAGAATGGGAGTTTAAATCCCAGCCAAGCACCAAGGCACAGGAGTCAGTGGAGTTACATTGCCTCGTCTGCAGGCAGATGGCTCAATGGAGTAATTTGGGACACCAGATCCATGGAGAAGATACTGGGGGGTTGCCATTATTCTCCACACCACCACCAAGGTGGGGCCTCAGGGATTGGTTGGCAGTGGAGGCGGAATCCACCTACCTCATGCCACACCCCTCCACACCAGGCAAATGCATATCAGAGCAGGATAGAGATTGAGGAACCAGACTGCCCACTCCTTCAGACCAGTGCTGCTGCATTGCCTGGATTAATTCTAGGACAACTCTTGCTATTTAGATATATTCTTCCTTCCTTTTCTCCTTCTTATCTCTTCCCTCTTCTAGGCTGGATACTCTGGTTGTTGGTTTGTTTAAGCAGACATATTTAATCCATTATCTTGATACATGCTCTACACCTCTTTCTTTACGTTCTTTTTTTTCTCTCTGGAATAATCAAGCTTTATACTTTCTCTGGGTAACTTTACCTTCATTTCTCTCTGGATTAAGCAATTTAGTCCCTCTGCCCCGTCAATGTTTATTTTTTCTTTTTACCCACCGCTGTCACTTCTCTTTTTGTATGTGCTTTTCCATCAGCACCATCACCACCCTGTTCATTACTTATAGCTGGTGTTTCTAGTTTTTTGCTTTGGATTGTTTTTTGGTTTTTTGTTTTATTTGTGTGTTTGCGTGGTTTTGTTTCCTGTTTATTGCTCTGTTTTCCTTTCCAGGGCTACATCAAGGAACAAATCAAAGCACACTTGGTGGAGGGTACAAAACTACACTACGAGTAGGGAAATAAAAAAAAAAGCAAAGTCACAACAACAGAGAGCAAGTAACACTCACCAAAAAACACTTCTTGAAGGGGCAGGCCCTGGACAGTGTATGAACCCCCTTTAATATAGCAGTGCTCACAGGTGCAGAGCACATAACAAGCTTTTAAACTCATAAGGGAGAGAAAATTAGGAAAAGTGATGAAATGGAAGAATTCTCCTCAAAAGAAATTGCAGGAAGAAGTGACAGTTAAGAAATTGATCAAAACAGATATAAGCAATATAACTGAACAGTAATTTAGAATAATAGTAATAAGATTGATCACTAGGTTTGAAAATAGCATAGAAGACAGCAGAGAATCAATTGATGCAGAGACCAAGTAACTAAAATATAGTCATCATGAATTTTAAAAAGCTAATTAAAAAAGTCATCATGAATTTTAAAAAGCTATAAAAGATGTGGAAAATAAAATGGAGACAGCCACAGTGCAGACTGAAGAGGCAGAAGGGAGAATAGGTGAATTAGAAGATAAAATTATGGAAAGAGATGAAGCTGAGAAAAATAGACATAAAAAAAATCCAGGATCAAGAGGGGAGAATTAGAGAACTAAGTGATGCAATCAAACAGAACAATATCCATGTCATAGGAATTCCAGAAGAAGAGAGAGAAATGGGCTGAAGGTGTACTTAAACAAATAATAGCTGAGAACTTCCCCAATCTGGGGAAGGAAACAGACATTGAATCCCAAGAGGCAAAAACAACTCCTTTCAGATGTAACTTGAATCAATCTTCTGCACGACATATAGTGAAAGTGGCAAAATACAAGGATAAAGAGAAAATTCTGAAAGCAGCTAGGGATAAAGGGTCCTTAACATACAAAGGTAGACACATAACAGTAGTAGCAGACCAGACCAGACAGGCAGACCAGAAAGGAATGGTAGGAAATCTAAAATGTGATGAACAGGAAAAATATGCAGCCAAGAATCCTTTATCCAGCAAAGCTGTCATTCAGAATAGGAGAGATAAAAGTTTTCCCAAACAAAAACTGAAGGAATTCACCACTAAACCAGCCCTACAAAGATCCTAAGGGGGACTCTGTAAGTGGAAGATTGCAAGGACCACAAAGGACCAGAGACATCACTACAAGCATGAAACGTACAGATAACAAAATGACTCTAAATGATATCTTTCAATGATAACACTGAATGTAAATGGACTCAATGCTCCAACAAAAAGACATAGGGTATCAGAATGGATTAAAACGCAAGATATATCTCTTTGCTAACTACAAGAGACCCATTTTAGACCTGAGGACACCTTTAGATTGAAATTCAGGGATGGAGAACTACCATGCTCCTGGAAGTCAAAAGAATGCTGGAGTAGCCATACTTACAGAGAAACTAGACTTTAAAGGTTGTAACAAGAGATGTAGAAAGGCATTATACAATAATTACACGATCTATCCATCAGGAAAATCTAACAATTATAAATGTCTATACACCAATTTGGATGTACCCAAATATATAAAACAATTAATCACAAATATAAGCAATCTTATTGCTAAGAATGTGGTAATTGCAGGGGACTTTAATTCTCCACTTATAGCTATCTATAGATTATCTTGACAGAAGATCAGTAAAGAAACACTGGACCAGATGGACTTGACGGATATAATTAGAACTCTACATCCTAAAGCAGCAGAGTATATTTTCATCTCAAGTGCCTATGGAACATTCTCCAAGATAGATCACATACTGGATCACAAAACATCCCTCAATAAATATAAAAGAATTGAGATCATACCATGCACATTTTCAGATCACAATGCTGTGAAACTTGAAATCAACAACAGGAAAAACTCTGGAAAACCTTCAAAACCGTGGAGGTTAAGAACATCCCACTAAAGAATGAATGGGTCAACCAAGCAATTAGAGAAGAAATGTAAAAATATATGGAAACAAATGAAAATGAAAACACAACAATGCAAACCCTTTGAGATGCAGTAAAGGCAGTCCTAAGAGGAAAATACATTGCAATCCAGGCCTATTTCAAGAAACAAGAAAAATTCCAAATGAAAAATTAACGGCACTCCAAAAGAACTAGAAGCAGATCAGCAAAGACACCTCAAACCCAGCAACAGAAGAGAATTAATAAAGGTCAGAGCAGAAATAAGCAATATAGAATCAAAAAAAAAATCAGTAAAACAGATGAATGAAACTGAGTTGGTTTTTTGAAGATATAAACAAAATTGATAAAGCTCTAGCCAGACTTCTCAAAAGAAAAGAGAGAGGAGCCAAATAGATAAAATCACGAATGAAAATGGATTTATTACAACCAATCCCTCAGAAATACAGCAATTATCAGGGAATACTATGAAAAAATAGTTTATTTCAACATTACTTCCAAATTAATACCATTTGAATATAATAGTATAATGGCATAATTATAGTACAATTTTCAAAATTATACCATTTGTCCAACAAACTGGAAAACTTTTAAGAAATAGACAAACTCCTAAGCACCCACACACTACTAAAACTCAAACGGGAAGAGAAAATTTGAACAGACCCATAACTAGGGAAGGAATTGAATCATTTATCAAAAATCTCCCAACAAATACGAGTCCTGGTCTAGATGGCTTCCCTGGGGAATTCTATCAGACATTTAAAACAGATTTAAGATCTATTATTCCCCCAAAAAATAGAAATGGAAGGAAAACATCCATACTCATTCTACAAAGCCAGCATTACTTTGACTCCCAAACCATATAGAGACACAACAAAATACAGAATTACAGGCCAATATCCCTGATGAATATGGATGAAGAAATTCACAAGAAAATACTAGAAAATTGAATTCACCAGCATATAAAAAGAATTATTCACCATGATCAAAGGGGATTCATTCCTGGGCTGCAGGGATGATTCAATATTCACAAACCAATCAAATGTGGTACATCAAATAAAAGAAAGAATAAGAACCATATGGCCCTGATAATAGATACAGAAAAAAAAAAAAACATTTGACAAAATACAGCATTCTTTCTTAATAAAAACCATCAAGAAAGTCGGGATAGAAGGAGCATACTTAAACATCATAAAAACCATTTATGAAAATCCCACAGCTAATATCATCCTCAATGGGGAAAAACTGAGAGCTTTCCCCCTGAGAACAGAAACACGACAGTAATATCCACTCTCGCCACTGTTGTTTAACAGAGTGTTGCGAATCCTAGCATCAGCAATCAGACAACAAAATGAAATAAAAGGCATCAAAATTGGAAAAGAAGTCAAACTTTCACTTTTCGCAGACCACATGATACTCTACATGGAAAACCCGACAGACTCCACCAAAAGCCTGCTAGAACTGATACCTGAACTCAGCAATGTCGCAGGGTACAAAAATCAATGTACAGAAATCAGTTGCATTTTTATACACTAATAATGAAACAACAGAAAGAGAAATAAGGAAACTGATCTCATATACAATTGCACCAAGAACCATAAAATATTTAGGAATAAACCTATCCAAAGATGTAAAAGATCTATATGCTGAAAACTATGGAAAACTTATTAAAGAAATTGAAGAAGACACAAAGAAATGGAAAAAAAAAACATTCCATGCCCATGGAAATCAATGAAAATGATAACACCACAACCCAAAACCTCTGGGATGCAGCAAAGGCGGTCATAAGAGGAGAGTATATAGCAATCCAGGCCTTCCTAAAGAAGGAAGAAAGATCTCAGATACACAACCTAAACTTACGCCTTAAGGAGCTGGAAAAAGAACAGCAAATAAAACCCCAAACCATCAGAAGACAGGAAATAATAAAGATTAGAGCAGACATTAATGCTATCGAAACCAAAACAAACAAACAAACAAACAAAACAAAAACCAAAAAAAAAACAAAAAACAAAAAAAAACAAAAAACAAAAAAACCCACAACAACCAGTAGAACAGATCAATGAAACTAGAAGCTGGTTGTTTGAACTAATTAACAAAATAGATAAACCACTAGCCAGTTTGATCAAAAAGAAAAAGGGAAGGACCCAAAGAAATAAAATCAAGAATGAAAGAGGAGAGATCACAAACAACACAGCAGATAAAAAAAAAAAAAACAATAAGAAGAGAATGTTATGAGCAATTATATGCCAATAAAATAGGCAATCTGGAAGAAATGGACAACTTTCTAAGAAACATATACACTACCAAAACTGAAACAGGAAGAAATAGAATATTTCATCAGACCCATAACCAGTAGGGAAATCGAATTAGTAATCAAAAATCTCCCAAAAAACAAGAGTCCAGGGCCAGAGGGCTTTCCAGGGCATTTCTACCAAACATTTAAAGATGAATTAATACCTATTCTCTTGAAGGTGCTCCAAAGAATAAAAATGGAAGGAAAACTTACAAACTCTTTCTATGAAGCCAGCAGTACCTTGATTCCAAAACCAGAGACCCCACAAAAAGGAGAACTATAGACCAATTTCCCTGATGAACATGGATGCAAAAATCCTCAACAAGATATTAGCCAACCGGATCCAACAATACATTAAAAAAATATATCCACCACGACAAAGTGGGATTTATAGTTGGGATGTAGGGCTGGTTCAATATCCACAAAACAACGAGATTCATCACATCAATAAAATAAAGGGCAAGAACAATATGATCCTCTCAATAGATGCAGAGACAGCATTTGACAAAATACAGCATCCTTTCTTGATAAAAACCCTCAAGAAAGTAGGGATAGAAGGAGGATACCTCCAGATCATAAAAGCCATATACAAGTGACCCAACGCTAATATCATCCTCAATAGGAAAAACTGAGAGCTTTCCCCCAAAGTCAGGAACAAGACAGGGATGTCCACTTTCGCCACTGTTATTCAACATATTATTGGAAGTCTTAACCTCTGCAATCACACAACACAAAGAAATAAAAGGCATCCAAGTCATCCAGGAGGGGGTCAAACTTCCACTCTTCACAGATAACATGATTCTCTATATGGAAAACCCAAAAGATTCCACCAGAAAACTGCTAGAATTGATTCATGAATTCAGCAAAGTTGCAGGATATAAAAATCAATGCACAGAAATTGGTTTCATTCCTATACACCAACAATGAAGCAACATAAAGAGAAATCAAGGAATCGATCTCATTTACAGTTGCACAAAAGCCATGAAATACCTAGGAATAAATCTAACCAAAGAGGTGAAAAATCTATACACTGAAAACTGTAGAAAGGTTATGAAAGATACTGAAGTAGACACAAAAAAATGAAAAAAGATTCCATGCTCCTGGATAGGAAGAACAAATATTGTTAAAATGTCATACTACCAAAAGCAACCTACATATTCAATGCAATCCCTATCAAAGTAACACCAGTATTCTTCACAGAACTAGAAAAAAATAATCCCAAAATTTGTATGGAACCAGAAAAGACCCCAAATAGCCAAAGCAATCTTGAAAAAGAAAACCAAAGCAGGAGGCATCACAATCCCAGACTTCAAGCTATACTACAAAGCTGTAATCATCAAGACAGTATGGTAATGGTACAAGAACAGACAGATCAATGGAACAGAATAGAGAACCCAGAAATTGACCCACACACGTATGGCCAACTAATCTTTGACAAAACAGGAAAGACTATCCAATTGAATAAAGACAGTCTCTTCAGCAAGTGGTGCCAGGAAAACTGGACAGTGACATGCAGAAGAATGAACCTGGACCACTTTCTTACACCATACACAAAAATAAATTCAAAGTGGATGAAAGACCTCAATGTAAGACAGGAAGCCATCAAAATCCTTGAGGAGAAAGCAGGCAAAAACTTCTTCAATCTTGGCTGCAGCAACTTCTTACTCAAGACGTCTCCAGAGGCAAGGGAAACCAAAGCAAAAATGAACTACTGGGACCTCATCAAAATAAAAAGCTTCTGCACAGCAAAGGACACAATCAGCAAAACTAAAAGGCAACCGACAGAATGGATGAATATATTGGCAAATGGCACATCAGATAAAGGGCTAGTATCCAAAATCTACAAAGAACTTATCAAACTCAATAACCAAAAAACAAATAATCCATTGAAGAAATGGGCAAAAGATATGAATAGACACTTCTCCAAAGAAGACATCCAGATGGCCAACCAACACATGAAACAATGCTCAACATCACTCATCATCCCGGAAATACAAATCAAAACCACAATGAGATACCACCTGACACCTGTCAGAATGGCTAACATTAACAACTCAGGCAACGACAGATGTTGGCGAGGATGTGGAGAAAGAGGATCTCTTTTGCATTGTTGCTGGGAATGCAAGCTGGTGCAACCACTCTGGAAAACAATATGGAGGTTCCTCAAAAAACTAAAAATAGAACTACCCTATGACCCATCGAGTGCACTACTAGGCATTTATCCAAGGAATACATGTGTGCTGTTTCCAAAGGACACATGCACCCCCATGTTTATAGCAGCACTATCAACAATAGTCAAAGCATGGAAAGAGCCCAAATGTCCTCTGATGGATGAATAGATAAAGAAGATGTGGTGTATATATATATATATATATATATATATATATACATTGGAGTATTACTTGGCAATCAAAAAGAATGAAATCATGCCATTTGCAACTACATGGAGGGAACTGGAGGTTATTATGTTAAGTGAAATAAGTCAAGCAGAGAAAGACAAATATCACATGACTTCACTCATATGAGGACTTTAAGAGACAAAAAAGATGAACATAAGGGAAGAGAAACATAAAATAATAACAGGGAGGGAGACAAAACATAAGATACTGATAAATATGGAGAACAAACTGAGTATTACTGGAGGGGTTGTGGGAGGGGAGATAGGCTAAATGGGTAAGGGGAACTAAGGAATCTACTCCTGAAATCATTGTTGCACTATATGCTAACTAATTTGGATGTAAATTATAAAAATAAAAAAGAAAATTAAAAATAAAAATAAAATAAAAAATACATGGAAGCAAACAAAATTAAAAACATGAGAGCCTAACACCTTTGGGATGCATCAAATCTGGTCAGCAGAGGGAAATACATTGCAATTGATGCCTATCTCAAGAAGCAAGAAATATCTCAGATACACAAACAAACAAAGGAGCTAGAAAAGGAATAGCAAGTAAAGCCTAAAGCCAGTAGAGGAAGGGAAATCATAAAGTTTAGAGTAGTAATAAATGATATAGAAACAAATAAAGAAACAAAAACAGTATAACAATCAAACTAAAAGCTGGTTCTTTGAAAGAATTAATAAAATTGATAGACCCCAAGCCAGACTTATAAAAAATAAAAGAGAAAGGACCCAATTAGATAAAATCATGAATGAAAGGACAGAGATCACAACCAAAACCACAGAAATACAGTTATATTAGAATACTATGAAAAATTATATGCCAAAAAAGTGGGCTATCTGTAAGAAATGGACAAATTTATAGAAACTCACAAACTACCAAATCTGTGACAAAAAGAAATAGAAAACTTGAACATACCCCAAAGCAGCAAAGAAATTGAATCAGTAGTCAAAAATCTCCCTAAAAAATAGAAGTCCTGAGCCAGATGGCTTTCCAGAACAATTTTACTAGACATTTAAAGAAGAGTTAACACTTATTCTTCTCAAACTGTTCCAAAACATAGAAATGGAATGAAAACCTCCAAAGTCATTCTACACATCCAGCATTACCTTGATTCCAAAACCAGACAAAGACCCCACTAAAAGGGAGAATTACAGGCCAATATCCCTGATGTACATTGATGCAAAAATTCTCAATAAAGTACTAGCAAATGGAATTTGACAGTACAGTAAAATAATTGTTTGCCATGATCAAGTGGGATTATTCCTGGGCTGCAGTGATGGTTCAATATTCATAAATCAACACGAAACACCACATTTTTAATATATGAAATTTATTGTCAAATTGGTTTCCATACAACACCCAGAGCTCATCCCAACAGGTGCCCTCCTCAAAGCCCATCACCCACTTTCCCCTCACTCCCACCCCCCATCAACCCTCAGTTTATTCTCAGTTTTTAAGAGTCTCTTATGGTTTGCCTCTGTCCATTTCTAAGTTTTTTTCCCCCTTCCCCTCCCCCATGGTCTTAAGTTTCTCAGGATTCACATAAGAGTGAAAACATATGGTATCTGTCTTTCTCTGTATAACTTATTTCACTTAGCTTAACGCTTTGCAGTTCCATCCGTGTTGCTACAAAAGGCCATATTTCATTCTTTCTCATTGCCAAGTAGCATTTCACTGTGTATATAAACCACAATTTCTTAAATTTTTTAAACTTTTTAAAATTTATTTTTGAGACAGGGAGAGACAGAGCATGAACAGGGGAGGGTCAGAGAGAGGGAGACACAGAATCTGAAACAGGCTCCAAGCTCTGAGCTGTCAGCACAGAGCCCGATGCAGGGCTCAAACTCATGGACCACGAGATCATGACCTGAGCCGAAGTCGGCTGCTTAACCGACTGAGCCACCCAGGCACCCCAAAACCACAATTTCTTTATCCATTCATCAGTGGATGGACATTTAGTCTCTTTCCATAATTTGGCTATTGTTGAATGTGCTGCTATACACATTGGGGTACAAATGCCCCTATGCAAGAGACTCCAGAATTGGACCCACAAAAGTATGGCCAACTAACCTTTGACAATGCAGGAAAGAATATCCAATGGAAAAGAGACAGTCTCTTACACCACATTAATAAAAGAAAGCATAAGAACCATATGATCCTCTCACTAGATGCAGGAAAAGAATTTGTCAAAATACATCATCAATTCTTGATAAAAACCCTCAAGAGGGTAGGGATAGAAAGAACACAAATCAACATTATAAAAGCCATATATGATAAACCCACATCTAATATCATCATCAATGGGGAAAAACAGAACTTTTCCCCTAAGGTCAGGAACATGACAGGGATGTCCACTCACATGGCTGTTATTTAGCATGATACTGGAAGTCCCTCCCATAGCAGACAACAAAAAGAAATAAAAGGCATTCAAATCAGTAAGAAAGAAGCCAGGCTTTGAGTATTCATAGACAACATGATAGTCTATATAGAAAAGCTGAAAATACTCCAGCAAAAATATAGCTAGGACTGATACACGTATTCAGTAACAGTGCAGGATATAAAATCAATGTGCAGAAATTGGCTGCATTTTCCAAACACCAATTTGAAGCAGTAGAAAGATAAATAAAGGAATTAATCCCATGTCAAATTTCACCAAAACCAATTAAATACATGGGAATAGACCTAAACAAAGAGATAAAATATCTGTACTCTGGAAAGTATAAAAACCTTATGAAAGAGGTAAAATATCTGTACTCTGGAAACTATAAAAACCTTATGAATGAAATTGAAGATGACACAAACAAATGGAGAAACATTCCATGCTCTTGCATTGGAAGAACAAATATTGTTAAAATGTATATACTACCCAAAGCAATATACACATTCAGTGTCACAGACTATGAGTCTGGAGTTCTCTCTTGTCCAGCAAAAGAGCAGATGCAGAATTGAATACAAGAGAGGCTAATGTCCAGGAGGAGACAAGAGCCCCAAACAGGGGTTTCATCTCCTTTTTTACTGGGCTCTCAAGATCTTACACACATGGTGAATGTGAAGAAAACTATCAGATGGCAATCAATAACTTGTGTATTTAAGATGCAAAGGGTCTGTGGGGCAAGTGGTGTTTGTGATGAAAGTATATTGGTGCCATCTGGAAAGTAATTTCCTGTAGGTGATATAACCAGTTACTCGTGATCCCATTACAATATCTCCCTAGCTAACCTTGGGCAGTTCCCCTCCCCATTGTGGCAGCTTTCCACTCTAAGCTTTTTTCTAACCCATTTATGTAAGTAGAACCTATCTCCCCACAATTCCTCTTTTTTGTTTTTCTTTGTCTTCTTAAGTTTACATGCGAGGTCTGTCATGGCGAGCTCCTGATTTGTCTCTTGCTGTCGGGTGGTTTGAAAGGTGATTCTGCATTAAATTCCTGTCGATGATGGGTCATGGTCATCAGATACAAATCAGGGTATGTGCAATACCATTGTGTTGTAAGAATATGCCAGTCTGGTAGATTTAAGGCTTCCCCATATTATATCAGAGGCAAGAACTTGTGTTTGTGGAGTGGCTTCAGGATGAGGAATCAATGAAGAGGTTTCTTCCATCTTGAAAAATGGGAGCAGTGGTCACTCATTCAGCATCATTCTCTGGAAGTCCTGGTTGATTGTAAGATATTCTGGGGGTCTCCTTCATGACATGATATGGTTTCACCAACGAAGAAGGAATCCACAGAGGTCGGGAATTTGAAAGAACACAAGCATATCCTTTACCCCAGGTGAGAAGTTTGAACCAACACCATAGGATGAGAGATTTTATCTGATTTTAAAGAATGTATTTCAGTTGTGGTTAGTCCTTGAGGGTCAAGATTTAAAAATTTAAGAGTGATTATATCTCAATCGAGGAGTAGTTGAGGTTGTAATGTAGACAGTCATGGGTAATCCCCCCTTTTTTGTTTTTAACATATTTTTAAATTTATCATGTGCTCATTCTACAATTGCTTGGCATTGTGGATTATAAAGAAATTTAATTTTATCTGCCATTTCCTTCTGCCGTTGTTTCCCACATCATTTCCCCTGAACAATTTTTACCCTTAAAATCTTTAAGGTTGCTGAGGGTGGATGGTCTTCTCTTCTATAATTTCTTCCTGCTGAATAGGAGTGTAGAGATGTTCCTACCTATGGCTCACCATTGCTTAGTTGGGGTAGGTATAGGGGAGTTACAAAAGAGAAAGACAGAGTTCAGGGGAAACAGAGCCTCCTTGAGTAGAGAGGATCATCTGTCTACTACAAGTTATAGAGGTGAAAAAGTCTTCCAACAAGAGTCACAAAACTATGACAAAAAGACTCAAAAGTGAACATGATTAAAAGAGCTAATGCAATTGACAAGGAAATTCAGTTATTTCTGTGGCACATAACACTTCAATAATCAGAATATCAAGTGATGACCTTATACCAAAAAATATTAAAACTAAGAATTGCATATAATCTCTAGAATAGTTATAACATTTACTCAAATGTAACCTAAGGCTTATTATTTGTTGGACAGTGTTCCAGAGTAACTTAACATACCAAAGAAGCCTAATTGTTCAAAACGACTTCATTTACAATTTAAATCTTGGGAAATTTGTTTAAGAAAAGAAACCTCAGAAATCTATAAAGCACAAAGCTTGTTTACCATCAGACCCAAATATCCTTAGTTTCTCTGCAATAAGAAGCCAAAAGCAGATAAACCTTGCTTAGTAATCCATGCTTTATATCCCATCCTATTTAGAAAAGACTGAGATGTCCAACAAATTCAATCCCAATTTATTATACAAGCAAACCTTTTTAGGTTACTAAAGCCTTTGAAAGCTATCTTAAAAATTACCCATGACAACTATGAGATAAACAAAGTTAACCATTACTTTAAGTCATCCTTTTGCTAAGAAGTTGGAACAGAGATAACATGAGCTTATTTGACCTTCAGCAAACCGAGGTAGAATACAGTTTTTAAATTTAATGTTGATAGACAGGTCTATCTCAAGCCAACACACTTAAATTAGCTTAAACACTGAATATGTTTTACTTGGGTCCACTTAAGACAATTTGTTCCCCATGGTTCATTTTCACCTGAAACCTGGTGGGGAAATCTGAAGTGGGTGGTCTTTGCTCCTTGACATCTCAGAGACAATATTTAAGGGTTGGGAAAAGTTTTCTATAGCTAATAATATAGCTTGCAGTTCTGAATGTTGGTTAGAGCTTGGTCTAGTGTATAATATATGTTCCCAGTTTTTTCTAGTTTTCCAAAGTGCAGAAGCCTTGTGAGTTTTCCCTGAGGCATCTGTAAACTCCATAAGGGTACACTTAATATGTTGTAGCATCGGGTTAAGGATGTTGTCAGAAGGAATCTTTTGTTCCTTTAAAAGGTTAGATTCTTCCCAATGACAAAGAAGGGAGTTGGCGTTCTCTGGATATAGGGGTGCTGAAGGGGCTGGCTGACAATAAGGATGCTTAGATTCCTTGGAATTTTTTTTTTTTACTTTGGGTAGGACTATATCTTCACAAGCATCATCCACACTCAGGGGGAGAATGGTTGTAGGGACAATAGACCATGTAAGTATAACCTCATGCAGAACATTAGCACCTTCCATATGGCGTGTCTTTAGTGTTTTAGCTATTAATTCCCAAATGTCTAGGTCAAAGGTTACTTTCTTGGAAAACCAAGGGCAGTGTTGCTGGATAATCATTAATAATTTAAGGAGTGCTATATGAATGTATTGTTTCTGTTCTAAGGATAGGGAGTCTCCCATAACAATTATCTCAAAACTTCCACAGCAGCAAATCCTAATATAGTTTTGCTTTCCTCTTCCCTCATTGGGAGAGATTGTATTCCAGTGCCCTTTTTCTTTTGTAGAGCGCTGATCATTCTGCGGTGTTTTGCAGTCCTTGAGTTATGTCGGCTTCTTAACCACATTGACTTCTTACCCACGTCAGCTTCTGATCACACCCTTCTGTCATGTTGACTTTTTAGTCATGTTGGCTTTTCTTCTAATCATGCTGCCTTCTATCACGTTGACTTGTGTTCTATCATGTCACCATCTGACATGTCGGCTTTTTTTCTAGTCACATAGGCTTCATGTTGTCTTCTGTCTCATCGAGGTCACCATCTGTCGCAGACTATGAGTCTGAAGTTCTCTGTTGTCCAGCAAGAGAGTGGATGCAGAATTGAATATGAGAGAGACTAATGTCCAGGAGGAGACAAGAGCCCTGAACAGGGGTTTCCTCTCCTTATCTATTGAGCTCTCAAGATCTTACACACATGGTGAACATGAAGAAAACTATCACATAGTATTCATTAACTTGCATGTGTAAGAAGCAAAGAGTATGGGGGCAAGTGGTGTTTGTGATCAAGGTACATTGACACCAGCTGGAAAGTAATTTCCTGCAGGTGATATAACAAGTTACTCATGATACCATTACAATATCTCGCTAGCTAACCTTGGGTGCTTTCACCCCTTGGTGGTGGCTTTTCACCCTAAGTTTTTCTAACCCATTTATGTAAGTAGAGCCTATTTCCCCACAATTCAGTGCAATTCCTATCAAAATACCACAAGCATTTTTCACAGAACTATAACAAACAACTCTCAATTTTCTATTGAATCACAAAACATCTGAATAGCCAAGGAAAACTTGAAACAGAAAAGGTGGATGCATCACAGTTCTGGAATTCAAGTTCTATTACAGAGCTTTAGTGACTAAGACAGTATGGCGCTGGTATAAAAACAGACACATAGATCAATGGAACAGAATAGGAAACCCATTAATGAACCCAAAGCTATATAGTCAACTAATCCTTGACAAAGCACAAAATGGGAAAAAAAGACAGTCTCTTCAACAAATGGCATTGGGAAAATTGGAAGGCAACATGCAGAAGAAGGAAACTGGACCACATTATTACACCATACAGAAAAATAAATTCAATGTGGATGAAAGGCCTAAATGTGAGACAGGAAACCATCAAAATCCTACAGAAGAAAACAGGCAGTAACCTCTTTGACATAGACCTTAACAACTTTTTACTGAATGCATCTCCTGAGACAAGGGAAACAAAAAAAAATGAACTATTGGGACTTTGTCAAGATAAAAAAACCCACCAAACTCCACACCCGAAAAACAAATAACCCAGTGAATAAATGGGCAGAAAACATGAAAAGACACTTCTCTAAAGAAGACTTCCGGATGGCCAATAGGCACATGAAAAGATGTTCAACGTCGCTCCTTATCAGGGAAATACAAATCAAAACCACACTCAGATATCCCCTCACGCCAGTCAGAGTGGCCAAAATGAACAAATCAGGAGACTATAGATGCTGGAGAGGATGTGGAGAAATGGGAACCCTTTTGCACTGTTGGTGGGAATGCAAAGTGGTGCAGCCGCTCTGGAAAGCAGTGTGGAGGTTCCTCAGAAAATTAAAAATAGACCTACCCTATGACCCAGCAATAGCACTGCTAGGAATTTATCCAAGGGATACAGGAGTACTGATGCATAGGGGCACTTGTACCCCAATGTTTATAGCAGCACTCTCAACAATAGCCAAATTATGGAAAGAGCCTAAATGTCCATCAACTGATGAATGGATAAAGAAATTGTGGTTTATATACACAATGGAATACTACGTGGCAATGAGAAAGAATGAAATATGGCCCTTTGTAGCAACGTGGATGGAACTGGAGAGTGTGATGCTAAGTGAAATAAGCCATACAGAGAAAGACAGATACCATATGTTTTCACTCTTATGTGGATCCTGAGAAACTTAACAGAAACCCATGGGGGAGGGGAAGGAAAAAAAAAAGAGGTTAGAGTGGGAGAGAGCCAAAGCATAAGATACTGTTAAAAACTGAGAACAAACTGAGGGTTGATGGGGGGTGGGAGGGAGGGCAGGGTGGGTGATGGGTATTGAGGAGGGCACCTTTTGGGATGAGCACTGGGTGTTGTATGGAAACCAATTTGACAATAAATTTCATATATTAAAAAAAATTAAAAAAAAATAAATTCCAGGGAGTTAACATACAATGTAATATAAGTTTCAGGTGTAGAATTTATTGATTCATCACTTACATACAACACCTGGTGCTCATCACAAGTGCCCTCCTTAATACCCATCACCTATTCATCCCATCCTCCCTCATCCATCTCCCCTCCAGTAACCCTGTTTGTTCTCTATAGTTGAGTCTGTTTCTTGGTTTGTCTCTCTTTCCCCCCATGTGTTCATCTGTTTTGTTTCTTAAATTCCACATGTGAGTGAAATAATATGGTATTTGCCTTTCTCTGAGTGAGTTAACTTGCATAGCATAATGCACCACAGCTCCATCCACGTCATTGCATGTGGCAAGATTTCATTATTTTTGATGGCTGAGTAATATTCCACATGTCTGCTTTTGTTCCAGTACCATACTGTCTTGATCACTACAGCTTTATAATATAACTTGAGGTCTGAAATCATGATGTCTTCAGCTTTGCTTTTCTTTTTGAGATTTGCTTTGGCTATTCAGGGCCTTTTGTGGTTCCATAAAACTTTTAGGATTGTTTGTTCTAGCTCTATGAAAAATATTAGTGGTATTTTGATAGGAATTGCATTAAATGTGTATATTGCTTTGGATAGTATGGATATTTTAACAATGTTTGTTCTTCCAATCTATGAGCAGGAAGCACTTTTCCATTTCTTTGTGTCCTCTTCAATTTTTTTCATAAGTGTTCTATAGTGTTCAGAGTAGAGGTCTTTTACCTCTTTGATTAGGTCTATTCCTAGGTATCTAATTGTTTCTGGTGCAATTGCAAATGCGTTCAATTCCTTAATTTCTTTTAATGATGCTTCATTATTGGTGTATAGTAATGCAACAGACACATAGACCAATGGAACAGAACACCCAGAAATGGACCCATAACTATATGGTCAACTAATCTTTGACAAAGCAAGAAAGAATATCCAATGGGGGAAAAAAACCCAGTTTCTTCAACAAATGGTATTGGGGAAACTGGACAGCAACACACAGAAGAATGAAACTGGACCAGTTTTTTAAACCATATACAAAAATAATTTCAAATGGATGTAGGACCTAAATGTGAGATAGGAAACCATCAAATTCCTAGAGGAGAATTATAAAGTTGTAGTAATCAAGACACTGTGGTACTTTTTCTGTTTATATTGAGATGGCAATATGGAATTTAATCTTTCTTCTTTTAATCTGATGTATCACATTGACTGATTTGTGAATACGAAACCATTTTTGAATGTCTGAAATAAGTCCCACTTGATTGTGGTGAATAATGCTTTCAATATAGTGCTGAATTTGGTTTGGTAATATTTTGTTGAAAATATTTACATCTATGTACATCAAGGATATTTTCCTGTAATTTTCTTTTATTGTAATGACTTTATCTAGTTTTGCTACCATGGTAATTTTGGTCTCATAGAATGAATTTGGAAGTTTTTCTTCCTCTTTTATTTTCTCTTATATATTTTAGAAGTGGTGTTAAGTGCTCTTTAAAAATTTGTTAGATTTATCTGAAGCCATCTGGTCCTAAACTTTTGTTTGTTGGGAGGTTTTTGGATTTTTATTATGATTACTGATTCCATTAAGTTTCATTAATAGTAATGGTCATTCAATTTTTCTATTTCTTCCTAATTCAGTGTTGGAAGATTGTATATTCAAGGAATTTATACATTTCTTCTAGGTTGTCCAATTTGTTGGCCTATTGTTTTTTGGGTTTTTTTTTTAAATAATATTCTCTTATAATTCTTTGTATTTCTGTGGGGTCAGTTGTTATTTATCCTAGTTAGTTTCTGACTTTATTTGTTTGGGTCCTCTCTCTTTTTTCTTGCTAAATATGGCTAAAGGTCTATTGATACTGTTTATCTATTCAAGGAAGTACCTATAGTTTTGTTGATCTTGTCTATTGATTTTTTAGTCTCTATTTCACCTATTTCAACTCTGTAATCTATTATTTCCTTCTTCTACTACCTTTAGGATTTGTTCCCTGTTTTCTAGTTCCATTAGGTGTAAGTTTAGGTGTTTTATTTGAGATTTTTCCTGACTTTTTTTTTTTTAGGTTAAGCACATATTGGTATAAATTTCCATCTTAAAACTTATTATACTGTATTCCAAATATTTTGTACCACTGTTTTCATTTTCATTTGTCATTTTAAATTTTTTTTTCAACGTTTATTTATTTTTTTTGGAACAGAGAGAGACAGAGCATGAACGGGGGAGGGGCAGAGAGAGAGGGAGACACAGAATCGGAAAGAGGCTCCAGGCTCTGAGCCATCAGCCCAGAGCCTGACGCAGGGCTCGAACTCACGGACTGCGAGATCGTGACCTGGCTGAAGTCGGACGCTTAACCGACTGCGCCACCCAGGCGCCCCTCATTTGTCATTTTAAAAATATCCTCTTTGTTTTCATTGTCACGTTGATTGTTTAGTAGCATGCTGTTCAGCGTCCATGTTGTTTTGTTTTTCAAGTCTTTTTGTTTCCTTGTAATTAACTTCTAGTTTTATTCTGTCGTCAGAAAACATGTTTGGTATAATTTCAGTTTTCTTAAAGTATTAAGACTTTGGCCTATCATGTGATCTATTTTGTAGAATATTACATGTATCCTTGAAAAGAATGTGTATTCTGTTCCTTTTAGATGGAACGTTCTGTGTATATGTAGTAGTTCCATATTAGTAGTATAATGCATTGTTCAAAGTCACTTTTTCTTTGTTAGTTTTCCATCTAGTTTATCTACCCATTCATGTAAAAGGGGTGTTAAAATTCTCTACTATTATTTTGGCACTGCCAATCTATCCCTTTAAGTCTGTTAATATTTGATTTATATATTTAGGTGCTCCTATATTAGAAGCATAGATATTTACCATTGTTTTATCTTCTTGTTGGATTGATTCCCTTATTATTATGTAACTCCCTTCTTTGTCTCTTGCTACAGTCTCTCTTATAGTCTATTTTTTTCTGATATAATTATTGTTATCCTGGTTTATTTTTTGCTTCCATTTGCAAGGAATACCTTTTTATATCCTTTAACTTTCATCCTTCATGTGTTTTTACCTCTAAATTGAGTCTCTTGTAGGCAGCATATAGATATGTCTTCTCTTTTTTTTATCCATTTAATTACCCTATTTCTATTGATTGGGACATTTATTCCATTTATATTTAGAGTAATTATTAATTGGTATGTGCTTATTTCCATTTTCATTTACTCGTGACTTCAATATATAATCAAGCACAGACCCTGAAGCCATAACATATCACTCGATTTTCTTAATGAATACTTATAACAACAAATAAATTTTCATATACATGGAGACAAACTTTCGGATTATCTATAGATATCCCATTTCAACATTAGCAAATTGATATTTGCTTATAATTTATAAGCAAATGATTTAACTTATAAGCATATAATTATGATTTAACTTATAATTAACTTATAATTAACTTATGATTAACTTATGATTAACTTATGATTTAACTTATAAGCATATAATTAATTTGAAGGGCTAGACATCTGCATTTTCCTTTAGTTAAGAGTTTCTTAAACCTTCAAGTATATTGGGTTAATTTACAGGACTGTATTCCCAAAACCATTTATGTTGTGCTTTATTGTTGAGATAAAGTAGTTTCAAAGGTAATTGTGATGTATATGCTTTTGAATTTTGCACACATATTTTATTATCTTACCACATTATTAGTCAGAATCCAAGTAAACTTGTTGAATGTGAAAACCAAACAGGAGAGTGTAAGTTGAGTCAGAATACAGAGCATGGTTTATTGTTAAAAGTTCAAGCCAGCACTGACAGAAGACAGCACCAAAATAGTAAAAGCCATATGAATAATGAAAGGACAGTCTAGAATTCAGTTTGGGCAAGGGAGTAACTTCCAGTGAGAGAATACTAGAATATAGAAACGGAAAGAGCTGGCTAAGGTTGCTCTGTATCCTAATGCCATTCCTCCCTGCAATTCCTGTTGGTCCAGGATGCTTACATTCTCTTACTTTTCTTTGTATTAGTGCTCCTATATGCTTATGTTTTTATTCTGTTCTGCCCCTACAAGCACCCTGATGTAGAACTGAGCCCCTTCAGTTTACACAAGAAAGCAACTTCAAGTATTTTGTGATTTTTGAGACATTTCTGAGAATTATTTTGAGAGTATTATAGGGAGAGTTAAATTGTATCCTTCTAGATGTAACCTCTTGCTTCCACATACATATATATATTCCATTCTTTCTCCCTCCTTCCTCTCTTTTCATCTTCAACCTCACCACCTGGAAGCCCAGTAAAAGACTGAATATTTTTTAGTCTTAGTGATAGTCAAGCCATTTGAAAACAACCAAGAACTTGATGCTAATTCGTAGATCAAAACAGTGTATCTTGCCATAGAGTGGAGCCAGTGAGGTTTATAAAAAAGGGGAAAAAAGGATTCCCATAGGATTATTGTGAAAGCAGCCTCTCTTGGAAAAATGTATTACTCCCTGTCTGAGGCCTAAAGCCTGTACACTGTTAGAGAAGATGAGGTTAAAAGTTATTAACACAACTTTGGAACACATTACGTGATAAAGCAAGAAAAAAATATGGGAGATATAGTGTGGGTGTGAAGTTTATGGATTATGGAACCACAAAAGACCTCAAATAGCTAAACCTTCTTTCTTGAGGATGGAGAAAATAGTTGAAAGTTTCACAATTCCAGATTCCATGGGATACTACAAAGCTATAGTAATCAAAACAAAGTGGTACTGGCACAAACATAGACAAATACATTAATGGAACAGGTAGAAATCCCAGAAATAAACCCACACGTATATGGTCAATTAACCTATGACAAAGGAGGCAAGAATGTACAATAAAGAAAATAGAATTTTCAATAAATGATGCTGGGAAAACTGAATAGCTATATGTAAAAGAATCAAATTGGTCCACTTTCTTACACCATACACAAACTAAAACCCAAAATGGATTAAAAACGTTTATGTGAGACTTAAATCCATAAAACTCCTAGAAGAAAATATAGGCAGTAATCTCTTGGACATTGGTACAAGAGATTAGCAACATCTTTCTGGATATGTCTTTCTGGATATGTCTCCTCAGGCAAGGACACAAAAGCAAAAACAAACTCTTGAAATTACACCAAAATAAAAAGCTTCTTCACAGCAAAAGAAACCATCAACAAGAAAAAAAGATAATCGACTAAGGGAGAGAATATATTTACATCCTATAAAAGATTCATATCCTATAAAAGATACAACCTATAAAGAGATTCATATCCAAAATATATAAAAAACGACAAAGAGACAATTCTTTAAAAAAAGCAAATTTTAAAAAAAATGGAAAAGGGGCTGAATATATATTTTTCCAAATATACACAGATGGACAACAGAAAAATGAAAAGATACTGAACTTCACTATCAAATCAAATTAACTCAAATCAAAATAACAATGAGAACTTCTCGGAAGATGGGAGGATAGGAGGATTCCCAAGCTCAACTCCTCCCAAAGACACACCTAGATAATGGCCAAATCAGTGTAACTAATTCAGAGAATGACCCAAAGACTGGCAGAACAAACTTTCCACAGCTAACTGTAGAGAGGAAATCATAATGAAAAAGGTAGAAGGAGCAGAGACATGGTCAGAAACAAAACTTAAAACTAACAAAAGCAGAAGGGAGACATCACAGGCATGGGGAGAAAGAAGGGTAGAGCCCACACCAAGACCCCCAGGCATGGAAGACTTGCACTGGGAAGACAAATCCCCCTAAAAGGCACTTGCAGGAACCAGCACAAACACCCTCCATCCACCTTGCTGAAACCACACACTACCCTCTCATACTTCTGCAAATCTACTTCATCAACTCCACCATCATTCAGCAGGCATAACTACAAAATAGCTTCTGCCTCAACACATCCTGTAAGAAACCCCAACAGAGACTGTCACTACTCCAAAATGATGCCTTTCCTTCAGAGAAAGGAAGATAAGCACAAATACCGGTTTGACTGAAGCCCTAGAAGACAGACAGACTGGAATCAGACATCTTATCTGACTGCTAACTCCACCCACAAAATAAATATCTCTCTGAAAAGAGCACAGGGAAATAAATGGAAGTTTGAGATCACTGTAGCCCAAATATATGGATTTGTGGCAGGCATATGGTCTGAGTGCTAACATTACTCAGATACAATCCCACAGCAGCACCAAACTGGACCTATAACAGCACAGGGACAAATCATTGCCCGTGAAACCACAACAGGCATTTTAAACAATTGCAGCACACCAGACTAAAGGCAAATGAGGCTCAGCCACAATAGTAGGGCAACACAACCCATATAGGAGAAATGACTGAAGTGCCTGATTCCAGTGTACAGGGCACATTGTGCTACATGGCACCACAGGGCCAGTTCTTTATGAAGGCCCCATTTTCAAGATCAGGTGACATAGCTGATTTTCCTAAAATATAGAAACAGACACAAAAGTTAGATAAATGTGGACACAGAAGAATATATCCCAAATGAAAAAAAAAAACCTAAGACAAAACTACCAAGAAAAAAAGAAATAAAAAAGAGATAAATGAAACAAAGATAAAAAATATACCTGATAAGGAATTAAAAGTAATGGCCACAGAGATACTAAACTTGGAAAAGAATGGAGGATATTGTGAAAACTTCAACCAAAAGAAAATATAAAAATGAAACAATCATATATAAATATCTCAATAACTGAAATTAAAAAACATACAAGAGAGGAGCACCTGGGTGGTCCAGTCAGTTGAGTATCTGACTCTTGATTTCAGCTCAAGTCATGATCTCACAGTTCGTGAGATTGAGCCCCACATCAGGCTCTGTGCTGACAGCATGGAGCTTGTTTGGGATCATCTCTCTCCCTCTCTCTCTGCCCCTTCCCTGCTCATGTTCTCTCTCTCTCTCTCTCTCTCTCTCTCTCTCTCTCTCTCTCCTCTCTCTCTCCATCCAAATAAATAAAAAAAGCTTTAAAAAACACACACTCGAGAGGTAATCAATAACAAATTAAATAAAGCAAAAAAAAAAGTATCAACAAGCTGCAAGACAGGTTAATGGAAAACAACCAAGCTGAATAAGAAAAAGAAAAAAAAAGACTACTAAAACATGAATATAAGTTAAGGAAATTCAGTGTCATCATCAAGTATAAAACAATTGCATTTTAGGGGGAAGCCTGGGTGGCTCAGTCAGTTAAGTGTCTAACTCTTGGTTTCAGGTCATGACATGAATCTCATGGTTCATGACTTTGAGCCCCACCTTGGGCTCCAGGATGACAACACAGAACCTGCTTGGGATTCTCTCTCCCTCTCTCTCTGCCCCTCCCCTGCTTACACGCACACACATTCTCTCTCTCTCTCTCTCTGTCTCTCTCTGTCCCTCTCTCTCTCAAAATATAAATAAATAAATAAATAAATGTTAAAATAAAATTGCACTTTAGGGATCCCAGGTGGAGATGAGAGACAAAAGGGGGCACAAAATTTATTTCAAGAAATAATAGCTGAGGACAGTGGAAAATGGCAATGGAGTAGGAGGATCCTAGGCTAGTCTCATCATACAAACACAACTAGATAATTATAAAGTCATCCTAAATACCCCAGAAATAAACCCGAAGACTGACAGAACAAACTTCACAACTAAAGGGAGTGAAGAGGCCACATCAAAGAAGGCAGGAGGTAGAGACCTGGTTTAGGGAAGAAACAGACTGCAGGTGCTGCAGAAGAAAGAAAGTCATGGTCATGGAGACAGGTGAGAGAGACAGAGGGGCATACAGGAAATGCACAAGGAGAAGGTTTCCCAAAATACATTGGTTTGGAAAATAAGAGAGGCTGAATTTCGTGCATTCATGCAATGAGCAGGGCTTAAAGCTTGGAGTTTTAAAGGTTAGTAGACTTGGTTGGGATAGATCCCTGAGGGCACTGTGTTGCTCCTGAAGAGAAGGCAAACAATGGGGGACAGTGTGGGAACAGTGATCTGAAGAGCACAAGGCGCAAACAGTGAGGTGGTTATTGGCTCTCCTTGAGTGTGTTCCTGAGAGGCAACATTCACAGAGAAGCCTCTCCAGGAATAAAGGAGCTGGCCAGAGCCAATTCACTCTCCCCACCCCTCAGCATAAACACAAAGATACCTGCTGAAAACATCGCAGCATCAACTCTTGTTGTCTAACTTACACACACCAAGTTCCACCCCACTGTGTTCTGGCAGGAACTGCCCTTCGCAGTCATCCTTTCCTCAGTCTCAGAGCAGTGGGCCCCTCCACCAGAAGAAAACCTCAACCAGCACAAAACCTTGCCCATACCATTTCTCCTGACCAGAGAGTCTTGCAAGGCCTCAGGTCTGGTGGGATTGGGGTCAGGTCTCATTTTACAAGCAGATTAGAGGACACCTAGTTAAAACTCACCACATTCAGGCCAGGAACAAAACAGTGCCCACTGCAAGCAAGGAGAGCCTCTGCATGTCACTGGTCTGAAGGATAGAACAGCCAAAATATATCAGCAGAGCACACACAGAACACACTAGAGACACTTCCTGAAGCACCAGGTCCTGGGTACCAAATGACCACTTCTTCATAAAGCCATTACATTCAAGAGAAGAAGACATAACAGGTTTTTCCAACACAAAGAAGGCAGACTTAGACAAAATGTGAAGATACAGGAATTTAACCCAAATGAAAGGACATGATAAAGAGATCTAAGTAAAACCGATATAACTAACATGTCTGGTGGAGAATTTAAGGCAATAACCATAAGGACACTCACTGGATTTGAGAAAAGAATAGAATACATCAGTTAGACTATCATCACATAGATAAAAGAGTTAAAATAGAACCAATCAGACATGAGGAATGTAATAAATGAGATTGGAAATAGGCTTGATGCAATAAACACCAGGCAAAAAAAAAAAAAATCAGAGGAATGAACAAGTGATCTAGAAGACAAAAAAAGTGGAAAGTAATGAAGCCGAACAAAAGAGAGAGAATTATGCAACATGAGAATATATTTAGGGAACTCAGTGACTCCATCGAATGTAAAAACATTTGTATTATAGGAATCCCAGAAGATGAACAGAGAAAAGAGTGCATAAAATTTATTTGAAGAAATAATAGCTGAAAACTTCCCTAATCTGGGGAAGAAAACAGACATCCAACTCCAGGAAGAACAGATAACCCCCATCAAATTCAACAAAAGCAGCATGACACCAAGACATATTGTAAGTAAATTTGAAAAAATATAGTGACAAAGAAAAAAAATCTTAAAAGTAGCAAGACAAAACAAGTCAACTTACAAGGAAAGACCCATAAAGTTAGCTGGAGATTTTTCAGCAGAAATGTGGCAAGCCAGGAGGGAGTGACATGATATGTTCAAAGTACAAAATGGGAAGAATCTTCAGCCAAGAATAATACTCTGTCTATAAAGGCTATCATTCATAATAGAAAGAGCTATAAAGAGTTTCCCAAACAAAAACTAAAGATGTTCATGACCATTAAACACACACTGCAAGAAATATTAAAGAAGGCACTTTGAGTGTAAAGGAGAGACCAATAGGGACAAACACAAGAAAGGAACAGAGAAAATCTCCAAGAACAATGACAAAACAATAAATACATAACTATCAATAATGACTTTGAATATAAATGGACTAAATGTTCCACTGAAAACACAGAGGGTGTCAGAGTGTATTAAAAAGAAAAACAAGAAGAAAAACAAGATCCACCTATATACTGTCAAAAAGAGACTCATTTTAGACCTAGAGATACCTGCAGATTGAAAGTGAAGGAATGGAGAAACATTTAGTATGCAAATGGATGTAAAAGAAAGCTGGAGTAGCAATACTTGTAACAGATGAAGTAGACTTTAAAACAAAGACTTTAACAAGACACAAAGAAAGATACTATATAATAATAAAAATCCAACAAGATCTAAGAATTGCAAATATTTATGCATCCAAAATAGAGGCACCCAGATATAAAAATTCAATAACAAATATAAAGGAACTAATTGATAATAATACAATAATAATAGATGACTTTAATACCACACTAACATCGATGGACAGACCATCCACACAAAATCAATAAGAAAACATAGCTTTCAATGACACACTGGGCCAGATGGATTTAACTGAGATATTCAGAAGATTCAATTCTGAAACAGCAGAATACACATTCTTTTCGAGTGCGCATGGTACATTCTCCAGAGAAGATCACATATTATGCCACAAAACAGGCCTCAACAAATACAAAATAACTGAAGTCATACCATGCAACTTTTCTGAACACAACACTGTGAAACTAGAAGTAAGCCACACACACACACACACACACACACACACACACAACAAGTGGGAAAGACAACAAATACATGAAGGTTAAACAAATGCTAGTAAACAATGTGTGAAGTAGGACATAATGGAAGAAATAAAAAAGTACATGAACACAAAGAAAAATGAAAGCACAATGGTCCAAAGCCTTTGGCTCATCCAAAAAGGGAAGCATAGTGGCTGGAAGGTAAATGGTGGAGTAGTAGGAGGATCCTGGGCTTGCCTTATCCTTCAAACACAGCTAGATATATATCAAATCTTTCTGAATACCCAAGAAATCTGAGGACTGAATGAACAAAGTGCCCAACTAGAGGGAGAGAAGAGGCCACATAATGGAAGGTCAGAGTTGTATAAACATGATTTCAGGGAGAAAAAGATCACAGGTGCTGTGGTGGTAAGGGAGCCCTGGTTATGGACAGAGGTGAGTGAGAGAGAGAGGAGTACACAAATATTGTACAAGAAAACACCTCCCCCAAAGAAATTGACTGGGAAAATGAAAGAGGCTGATTTTCATGTGTTTTTACAACTAGCAGGGCTCAAAGACTTGAGTTTTAGAGGCCCATGGGATGGCTGGTGTGGAGTTTGGCTGGTGCTGCAGTGCTTCGGTGGAGGAGGGAAGATAGCCCAGTAGTGGACAGTGTAATCTGAGGATCCCATGAGACACACTAGGAGTGATGGCTCCCCCTTCTTGGAGCACATCTGGGAGAGGTGGCATTGCTTCTCCAGGGACAAATGAGCCAGTGGGTGACATTACAACTCCCCCCAACATAGGTGCAGAGAAACCTGCTGAGGGTGGCTAACGTGGACACTGGCTCTTTGCTGTGTTTCACTCTGAAATCATGCCCCTGAACTTTTGTGTGCCTGCCTTTCTGGGACAAACCTGCATCAGTGCCACTGAAGTGAGACCCTGTCCCCAAGAACCAGCATGGGTCCCCACCATGCCAGGTCCCTAAAGTTTACTTTTAAAACTCAGCCAGCCTGCCTGAAATAGATCACAGGTGTACTGCACTGCCAGGTGGGAGTACGGTCCAGACACAGGGTGAAGTCAGAGATCTGAGGGATGCATGGGACACACGATGAGAGATTGCTTGCTCTTCTGGGAGGGCTTCCCTGACAGTGGCAGGTGCAGACTCCCTACTCCAAGGATGAGATAGGGGGCTGGCACCATTTCTTTCCCTCACCCCTCAGAATAAACTAACTTCAGTAACCAGCACAGTGCCAACAGTGGCAGCCTAAACTGCTTACACGAAACCCTGCCACATTCTTGCCTGCATGTGCTGCATTTCAAGGGCAAGTGTGCCAGACAATCAGAACAGTGGACCTCACCCCCAAAAGACCAGCACAAATCAACTGCGCATATCCCGTCTACTGACCATAGAGTTCTATAAAGTTTCAGATCTAGTAGAAATAGTATCAGGTCTCTTAACCAGCAGACCAGAGCACACCTAGTTAAAACTCACACTCTGGTAAATGTCCAAACACACCAAACTGCATGCAAGAGAAAACACTCCAGAAGACTGACCTGAAGGAAAGAGCAGTCAAAACACAGCAGCAGAGTGCACACAGAATACACAAGAGACACTTCCTAAAGTACCAGGGCCTGGACAGTATATGACCTCTTTTTTTTAAATATTTTTAAATGTTTATTTATTTTTGAGAAAGACAGAGAGAGAGAGAGAGAGAGAGAGAGAGAGAGAGAGAGAGAATGAGGCTGACAGAGGGGGAAAGAGGATCCAAAGTAGGATCCAGGCTGACAGCAGTGAGTGTGATGTGGGGCTCAAACTCACGAACCATGAGATCATGACCTGAGCTGAAGTCAGATACTCAACTGACTGAGCCACCCAGGCACCCTGACCTCTTATTTATATAGCCATTATTCTCAAGAGCATGAAACATAACAGGCTTACCTAACACAGAAAAGAAGTCAAAGACCTACACAAAATGCTAAGAAGAATTCATCTCAAAAAAATAACAAGAAAGGTGCATTACCAGTAGTATAATTGAAACTGGTATAAATAATATACTTGATCCATAATTTAAAGGAACAATCATAGATAGTAGCTGGGCTTGAGAAAAGCATACAAGACACCATGGGTTCATTACCACAGAGATGAAAGACCTCAACACTAGCCAGGCTGAAAAAAAAGCTATATCTGAGATGAGAAACTGACTGGATGTAATGATCACAAAGATGGAAGAAGCAGAGGAATGAATAAGTGATATAGAAGATAAAATTATGGAAAATAATGAAGCTGAACAAAAGAGGGAAAGAAAAATATTGGATCATGAATATAGATATAGGGAACTCAGTGACTCAATAAAGTGTAACGACATTCTTATGATAGGAATCCCAGAAAAAGAAGAGAGGGGAAAAAAGCAGGTTTATTGGAGGAAATTATAGCTGAAAACTTCCCTAATCTGGGGCAGGAAACAGACATGCAATCTAGGAGGCACAGACGACTCCCATTAATATCAATAAAAGCAGGCCAACACCAAGACAAATCACAGTTAAATTTGCAAAATATAGAGATAAAGAAAAAATCCTAAAATCAGCAAGATAAAAAAAGCCCCTAAATTATAAGGAAAGATAAGGTTAGCAGCAGGTCTTTCCACAAAAAGTTGGCAGTTTCAATAGGAATGGAATGATATATTTAACTTGCTGAATAGGAAACTTCTGCAGGCAAGAGTACTCTATCCAGGAAAGATGCTATTCAGAATAGAAGAGATCAAGAGTTTTCCAGACAAACAAAAACTATAAGAGTTTGTGACCATTAAACTGGCCCTGCAAAAAATATTGAGGGTGACTCATTGAGTGGGAAAGACCAAATGTGACAAAGAGTAGAAAAGAACATAGAAAATATCCAGAAACAATGACTTAACAAGTAATACAATTGCAGTAAATTCATATCTATCAACAATTACTCTGGGTGTAAATGGAAAAAAATACTTCAATCAAAAGATATGGGGTGTCAAAATGGATAGAAAAGCAAAACTTATCTATATTCTCCTACAAGAGTCACTTTAGACCTAAAGACAGCCGCAGATTGAAAGTGAGAGGATGGGGGACCATTTATCATGCAAATAGATGTCAAAGGAAAGCTGGAGTTTGCATAATTATATCAGACAAACTAGGTTTTAAACCAGACTCAAACTAGAGATAAAGAAGGGCACTATATCATAATAAAGGGGTCTATCCAACAAGAACATCTAAAAATTGTAAATATTTATGCTCTCAACTTGGAAGCACAACAGGATAACAACAGTGTTATATATTGTTGTTATGTATTATTGTAATTGATAATAATATAATAATCATAGGGGACTTTAACCCCCCCCCCTTACGCAAGGGACAGATCATCTAAGTAGAAAATCAAAAAGAAAACAATGGCTTTGAATGACACACAGGACCAATGTACTTAACATATATATTCAGACATATCCTCCTAAAGCAGCAGAATATACATTCTTTTCAAGTTCATATGGGGCATTCTCCAGAATAGAACACAACTGGGTCACAAATTATTCCTCAATAAATACAAAAAGATTGAAATCATACCATGAGTATTTTATGACCATAATGCTATGAAACATGAAGTCTACCACAAGAAAAAATTTGGAAAAAGCACAAATACATGGAGGTTAAAGAACATCCTATTAGGGTTGGTGGTAAGATGTTGGAGAAGTAGGGCATCCATAAGCTTTGACAGTGGCATGCAGAAGAATGAAACTGGACCACTTTCTTACATCATACAGAACAATAAATTAAAAATAGAGGAAAGACCTAAATGCGAGAGAGGAAACTATCAAAACTCTAGAGGAGATCATAGGCAGTAACCTTTTTGACTTTGGCTGTAGCTGCTTGATAAATATTTGTTTAGGAATGAATAAATGCTCCAATAAAAATCGTATACGTGGTTGCTTATGTACATTTGGGACAGTTTATCAAGGACATATCTAGGAATGATTTGATTATAAACTATGAACATCTTCACCTTTAATAATTTGTTAATGCTAACAAATGTGTTCAAATTTATATTCCCACCAGCAGTGTATAAGAGTTGATAGATACTTGGGCTATTTCCTAATTTGGCTATTGCAGATAATGCTGCTATGAACATTAGGGTGCTTGTATCTTTTTGAATGATTTTTTTTTGTGTTCTTTGGGTAAATACCTACTGGAGCAAGTGCTAAACAGTATGGAGGTTATTATCTGTTTTTATGAAATTGACATTTTTAGAATCCACATGTAAGTGATATCATACAGCATTTGTTATTCTCTGTTGGATTATCTCATTTGTCATAATGGCCTGAATATACATCCAGGTTATTACAAGTGCCAATATATCCTTCCTTCCCATGCCTGAATAAAATAATATGTATTGATTTATATATAAATCACATATTCTTTATCCATTCATACATTGATAAGTACATAGGTTGTTTCCATGTCAGGCTATAATGAATAATGCTGCAATAAATATATAATAACAAATATCTTGTTGGGAATATCCCTAGAAGTTGAATGTGGGTCATATGATAGATATATTTATTTTTATGGACCCACCATATTGTTCTCCATAGTGTTCAAAACAATTCATATTCCCACTGACACTGCACAAGGATTCTTTCTCAGGATTGCTATGGTTGTTTGGGGTCATTTGCAGTTCCATAAAAATTTTAGGAATCTTTTATGGTTCCATACAAATTTTAGGATTGTTTCTTCTAGTTTCTTAAAAAATGCTGTTGGTGTTTTCATAGAGACTGTATTAAATGTGTAGATTGCTGTGGGTAGTATAGACACTACAAATATTTGTTCTTCTGATCCATGAGCATGGAATATCTTTCCATTTCTTTGTGTCATTTTCAACTTCTTTCATCAGTGTTTTTTAATTTTCAGAGTACAAGTCTTTCACCTCTTTGTTAGGTTTATTCCTAGATATATTTTTGGTTTTGGTGCAGTTGTAAATCATATTTTTTCCTTAAATTCTCTTTCTGCTGTTACATTATGGTGTATAGAATTGCAAGAGATTTATGTCCATTGATTTTGTATCCTGCAACTTTATTTAATTCATTTATCAGTTCTAGCACTTTTTCGGTGAAGTCAGATTTTCTATAAAACCTGTTGTTTTTAAACCTGTTGTTAAAACCTGTTGTTTCTATAAAACCTGTTTGTTGTCTAATTGCTGTGGCTAAGACTCCAGTACTAGGTTAAAAAAAAGTGGTGAAAATGAACATTTGTCTTATCCCTGACCTTATGGGAAAATCTCTCAATTTTTCCCTGTTCAGGATATTAGCTGTGTATTTTTCATATGGGGTATTTATTTCCTTTTGGTGTGTTCCCTGTAATCCTACTTTTTTAAAAAAATAATGAATGTATATGCTAATCACATGGTTTTTCTGCATCTATTGAAATCATCATATAGTCTTTATCCTTTGTCTTATTGATGTGATGTATCAGGTTCATTGATTTGTGAATATTGAACCACCATTGCAACATCGGAATAAATCCCACTTGATTCTGGGAAATGATTTTTTTTTTAATTTTTTTTTCAATGTTTATTTATTTTTGGGACAGAGAGAGACAGAGCATGAACGGGGGAGGGGCAGAGAGAGAGGGAGACACAGAATTGGAAACAGGCTCCAGGCTCTGAGCCATCAGCCCAGAGCCTGACGCGGGGCTCGAACTCCCGGACCGCGAGATCGTGACCTGGCTGAAGTCGGACGCTCAACCGACTGCGCCACCCAGGCGCCCCTGATTCTGGGAAATGATTTTTTAAGGTACTGTTGGATTCTGTTTGCTAGTATTTTCTTGTGGATTTTTGCATCTATGTTTATCAAAAGAGATTACTTGTAGTTCTCTTCTTTAGCGGTGTCTTTATCTGATTTTGTATCAGGATAATGCTGGCCTCATTGAAGGAATTTGAAGGTTTTCCTCCTTCTATGTTTTGGAATAATTGAAGAAGAACAGGTATTAATTCTTCTTTAAATGTTCGGTAGAATTTGCCCATGAAGCCATCTGGCTCTGGACTTTTGTTTGTTGGGAGTTTTTGTTTTTGTTTTTGTTTTTGTTTTTGTTTTTATAACTGACGCAAACTCTTTGTTGGTAATTGGTATGCTCAAATATTGTATATCTTTCTGCTTCAGTTTTGGTAGGTCATATGTTTCTAGGAATTTACCCATTTCTTTTAGGTTGTCCAATTTGTTGGCATATGACCTTTTTTAAAATAATATCCTCTCATAATTGTTTTTATTTCTGTGGTGTTGGTTGTGATTTTATTTATTTTAGTACTTTCTCTATTTTCTTGAGAAGTCTGGCTAGAGGTTTATCAATTTTGTTGATTTAAAAATAAAAACTCTCCTGCTTTCATTGATCTGTTCTGTTGTTGTTGTTGTTGTTGTTGTTGTTTTAGTTTCTTTTTTTTTTTTTTTCTGAAATTTATTGACAAATTGGTTTCCATACAACACCCAGTGCTCATCCCAAAAGGTGCCCTCCTCAATACCCATCACCCACCCTCTCCTCCCTCCCACCCCCCATCAACCCTCAGTTTGTTCTCAGTTTTTAACAGTCTCTTATGCTTTGGCTCTCTCCCATTCTAACCTCTTTTTTTTTTTTTCCTTCCCCTCCCCCATGGGTTCCTGTTAAGTTTCTCAGGATCCACATAAGAGTGAAACCATATGGTATCTGTCTTTCTCTGTATGGCTTATTTCACTTAGCATCACACTCTCCAGTTCCATCCACGTTGCTACAAAAGGCCATATTTCATTTTTTCTCATTGCCATGTAATATTCCATTGTGTATATAAACCACAATTTCTTTATCCATTCATCAGTTGATGGACATTTAGGCTCTTTCCATAATTTGGCTATTGTTGAGAGTGCTGCTATGAACATTGGGGTACAAGTGGCCCTATGCATCAGTGCTCCTGTATCCCTTGGATAAATTCCTAGCAGTGCTATTGCTGGGTCATAGGGTAGGTCTATTTTTAATTTTCTGAGGAACCTCCACACTGCTTTCCAGAGCGGCTGCACCACTTTGCATTCCCACCAACAGTGCAAGAGGGTTCCCGTTTCTCCACATCCTCTCCAGCATCTATAGTCTCCTGATTTGTTCATTTTGGCCACTCTGACTGGCGTGAGGTGATACCTGAGTGTGGTTTTGATTTGTATTTCCCTGATAAGGAGCGACGCTGAACATCTTTTCATGTGCCTGTTGGCCATCCGGATGTCTTCTTTAGAGAAGTGTCTTTTCATGTTTTCTGCCCATTTCTTCACCGGGTTATTTGTTTTTCGGGTGTGGAGTTTGGTGAGCTCTTTATAGATTTTGGATACTAGCCCTTTGTCCGATATGTCATTTGCGAATATCTTTTCCCATTCCGTTGGTTGCCTTTTAGTTTTGTTGGTTGTTTCCTTTGCTGTGCAGAAGCTTTTTATCTTCATAAGGTCCCAGTAATTCACTTTTGCTTTTAATTCCCTTGCCTTTGGGGATGTGTCGAGTAAGAGATTGCTACGGCTGAGGTCAGAGAGGTCTTTTCCTGCTTTCTCCTCTAAGGTTTTGATGGTTTCCTGTCTCACATTCAGGTCCTTTATCCATTTTGAGTTTATTTTTGTGAATGGTGTGAGAAAGTGGTCTAGTTTCAACCTTCTGCATGTTGCTGTCCAGTTCTCCCAGCACCATTTGTTAAAGAGGCTGTCTTTTTTCCATTGGATGTTCTTTCCTGCTTTGTCAAAGATGAGTTGGCCATACGTTTGTGGGTCTAGTTCTGGGGTTTCTATTCTATTCCATTGGTCTATGTGTCTGTTTTGGTGCCATGTTGTTGTTTTAGTTTCTATATCATTTATTTCTGCTCTAATCTTTATTATTTCCTTCCTTTGGCTGATTTGAGAATTTGTTTGTTGTTCTTTTTTCAGCTTCTTTAGATTCAAGGTTAGGTTGTTTATTTGAGATTTTTGTATTGCTTAGGCCCTCTTAGAGCAGCTTTTGCTGCATCCCAAAGGTTTTGCACCACTGTGTTTCCTTTTCCATGTAATTTTTTATTTCTTCCTTGATCTCTTGTTTGATCCATTTATCATTAGTAACATGCTATTTAACCTCCACGTATTAGTGATATTTCCAGATTTTTTCTTGTGGTTGATTTCTACTTTAATAGTATTGTGGTCAGAAAAGATGCATGGTATGACTTCAATCTTTTTGAATTTGTTAGGCTTGTTTTGTGATCTAATATATGGTCTATTGTGGAGAATGTTCAATGTTCACTTGAATATGTATTCTGTTGTTTCAGGATGGAATGTTCTGAATATATCTGTTAAGTCCCTCTGGCCCAATTTGTCATTCAAAGCCACTGTTTCTTTATTGATTTTTTGCTTAGATGATCTGTCCATTTCTCTATGATCAATAGACTGTATGTTTGTTGTTAATTGATTTATATATTTGGGTTCCACCAAATATGGGGCATAAATATTTGCAGTTGTTAGATCTTGTTGGATAGACCCCTTTATTATGATACAGTGCCCTTATTCATCTCATGTTACAGTCTTTGGTTTAAAATCTTGTTTGTCTGATATAAGTATGGGTGATATGGCTTTCTTTTGACTTCCGTTAGCATCATGGATGATTATCTCCTCACTTTCAATCTGCAGGTGTCTTTAGGTCTAAAATTAGTCTCTTGTAGGCCGCATATAGTTGGGTCTTTGTAAAATCCATTTTGATACCCTATTTTTTTTTATTGGAGCATTTAGTCCATTTACATTCAGAGTAATTATTGATAGGTGTGAATTTAGTCCTATTGTATTACTTGTAAAGTCAGTGTTTCTGGAGATGTTTTCTGTTTCTTTTAGTCTTTGTTGCTTTTGGTCTTTCTTTCCCATGCAAAGATTCCCCTTTAATATTTCTTTCAGGACTGGTTTAGTGGTCACAAACGCATTTAGGTTTTGTTTGGGAAATTCTTTATGTCTCATATTCTGAATGACAGTCTTGCTGGATAGAACAATCATGGTTGAATATTTTTACCACTAAGCACATTGGGTACATCATGCCATTCCCTTCTGACCTGCCAAGTTTCTATGGAGAGATCTGCAGCCAAATAAACATTCTGCCCCCCTTTCCCTCTCTTTTTCTTTTAGGATTCTTGATTCAAATGTTATTCTGCTTTATGGTATTGCTGAATCCCCTAAATCTACATTCATGAGCCAATATTCTCTTTCCCTCTTCTCTTCAGCTTCATTATGTTCCATCATTTTATCTTCTATCATTGATTCATTTCTCTACTTCTTCACTTTGTTGTCATTACATCCTATCAGTTTTGTATCTCAGTTATACTATTTATTAATTCTTTCTGACTAGTTTTTAGCTCCTTTTTATCCCTGCAGTAAGGGACTCCCTAGTGTCTTCTATGTTTTTCTAAAGCCCAGTTAGTATCCTTATGATTGTTTTAAATTCTGGTTCAAGCATATTACTTATATCTTTTTTGATTAAGTCCCTGACTGTGACCTCTTCTTGTTTCTTCTTTTGGGATGAATTCCTGCACCTTGGCATTTTGCCTTGATCCCCATCTTCTCTGTGTTAGGAAAGCCTGTTATGTTTCCTGCTCCTGAGAGTAATGACTCTATTAAGAAAAGGTCATATACTCTCCAGGGCCTGGCACTTTGGGAAGTTATTTTTGGTGTGTGTGTGTGTGTGTGTGTGTGTGTGTGTACACGCGCTGTGTTCACTCTGTTGTTATGTTTTGGCTGCACTTTCCCTCAGATCAGTGCTCTGCAGTTTCTCCTTGCCTATAATGGGGAGTATTTGGATCATGTCCAGTGTGTGGTGAGTTTTAACTAGGTGTGTTTTGGTTTGCTTGTTAGAAAATGCTAGATCCTATTTCCCCTAGAGGTGAAGTTTTGCAGCACTCTATGATCAGTTAACTTGGTGAATGCATAGGGTTTGTTCTGGTCATCTGGATGAGGGGCCTGCTGAGCTCGTTCTCTGGCAGACTGTCCTAATAAAGATGCACCTGCAGGGCACAGTGGGGTGGAGCTTGCTGTAAGGGGCTCCAGCCTGCCCTGGGGGCTCTGTGTTGCATACTAACATCTGTCTTTGCTGATGAGTGGGGGGAAATGGCGTCATACCTCTATCTTATTCCTGTAGAGGAGAATTTGCACCCACCGCTGTTCAGGAAGACCTCACAGAAGAAAGGACAATCTCCCTTCTTGTATCCCAGCTTCCATCAGAACCCTGCCTTCACCGTGTCTGTGTACAAGCTGTTTGCCTGCTTGGAGGCATAGTGCTCCTATGTTTTATCTCAGGTACAAGACTGGGTTTCAAAGTTCCAAATTTTAGGGACCCCACGTGGTGTGGACCCACACTGATCCTCTGGGGGAGGGTCTTGCCATGCTGTGGTTGGTGCCATTTTGTCCCAGAAAAGCAGTTACATAACTGCACAAGTGCTTGGAGTTTATCAGAAAGCATAGCCAAAAGCTGGCTTGCATGTTAGCTGCCTTCAGCAGGTTCCTCTACTGCTGTGTCATTTAATGGTGCAGCTCAATGGCACCTGCAGGCTCTTCTGTCCCCTGAGAGGCTGCATCTCTCCCAAATGCACTCCAAGAATGGGAACTGTCTCCTCCAGTGTGACCCAGGGGATCCTCAGACCACACTGTCTGCTCCCATGACCTCCTTCCTTACAGAAGTACTTGTACACCTGCCAGGCTTGACCCTGGTGATAGCATGGACTTCAAAAACTTCAGACTTTGAGCTCTTCTACTTGTAAAACTTGAGATAATCAACCCTTCTCCTTTTCCCATTCAATGGGCTTTGGGGAACTGTTTTTCTTGAGCAATCCCCAGCAAGCTGCTTTCTCTCTTTCTCCTCTTTCTCTCTCTCTCCTCTTTGCATGATCAGGGCTCCATCCCCTCCACAGCACCTGCAATTCTTTTCTCCCCCAAATCAACTCCCCACAGCTCCTACCTTCTATGATGTGGCCATTTTTCTCCCTCTAGATGTGCAGTTTGTTCTCTCAGTCCTCAGGTTGATTTCCTGGGTGTTCGGAATGATTTGATATGTATCTGGATTTGATATTTATCAGAATGATTTGATATTTATAAGCATGGGGTTTCCCTACGACACTGCCACCTTAACTCCAAAGGCCTGTCTCCATTTCATTCAGTTCTTTTTGTGAAGTTTTGTGTTGTTCTTTCATTTGTTGCATATTCTTCTCACTCCTCATTTTGCCTGACTTTCTGTGTTTGTTTTTTATGAATTAAGCAAAGCAAGTACTTCTTCTAAACTGGAAGGAATAGTCTTATGTATGGTTGTGTTGTATGTTGATTGTATCCACCTTGTAATTTGGCTGGCTGGCTGGAGGTGTGGCTCGTGTCAGCTGTGCTTCTTGGGACATTCAGTGCTAGGGCTGCCCTGGTTGGATGGCTGGAGCTGAGGTAGGCATCATCCATGTCAGTATTGGGGCTCTCCCTGCAGAATGTGTCCTGGAAGGACAGCTGATGCTGAAGTAGGTGCAGATAGGGATGTCAGGGGCTCTCCATGAAGAGAGTGCTGTGGCGGCATAGATAAAACCAAAGTGGGTTCAGGTCATTGGGTCATGGTGCTCTCTGCACAGAAGGTGCTCTGAGAATAGAGCTAAAACTGACATGGGTGCAAGCTGAGGTTTCCCAGGGACAACTCTGGTAGGGTTTTGGAGCTAAGAATGGTATAGGATAGTGGGTTCTCGCGTGCTCTGCTGAGAGAGCACCCTGGCAGGGCATCTGGAGTCAGGACAAGCTGCAGGCAGAGGGGGTCCCAGGGTACTTCTTGCAGGGGGTGCCTTGGCATGGTAGCTGGAAACATTGTGGGTGTGAGCTGGTAGTTTTCAGTGTTCTGTACCAAGGGTGCCCTATTAACTCTTGTGGAGCCAATGTAGTGTGGGACTGGAATGTTCCAGGTTGTGTAGGACATGTGTCACTTTAGTGAGATGGCTAGAGCTCTAGGGAGCATTGAATAAGAATGTCCTGGTTGCTCAGCACTAAGACTGCTTTGGTGGGGCATCTTGGGCTTGTGTGGGCTAGGTCCCAGGGCTCACTGAGGTAGTAGGTCAGCAAGGACACCCAGATATTGCTCCCATTTGCATTGTCAAGGAAGGGTAACATAAACCATGGTGCTCACCAGCCACTCTGACTGAGGGTTCCACCACCTCCCCCAACATTTGGTAGAATCCTTGGGCGGTAACTTTGGTATTCTAGTTGTTCTTTTAAGCCCTTGCTTTCTTCTGTGTCACAGGCATCCAAAGCTAATGTGGGCAAGGGGGCCAGGATTTGCTGAGGCAGTAAACTGGTTATGGTGCCCACATTCTGCTCCTGTCTGCATTATCAAGGTGGAGGGGGGACGTAAAATGTGGTGATAGCCCGATCCTCTGGTGGAGAAAGAGTTCCAGCAACTTCCTACCATTTGGCAAAATTCTAGGGCTAGTTCCTTTATATTCTATTTGCCCTTTTAAATTAAGACTTTTTTTTCCTGTGCTTCCAGGAAGATGAATCTGCTCATAGTCCTTCAATACTATTATTCCCCAAATGTAGTTTGTAGTGGTGGGGCTGGGGATTTTCTTTGTTACCATGTCTCCATCTCTCTTCTTGTTCTGGATATAGTCTCTCTATCTTTTGTTGTGCCGAAGCTGTTCAGGCAGTCCTCAGTTCTTCAGGAGGAATTTCTCTATAAATAGGGAGGCTTTGGTATGTCCATGGAGGAGATGAGTTCAGGGTTTTCCTATGTCATCATCTTGGACCAGAAACCTATCTTTGTCATTGATTTTTGACAGTTTCATTATGTGTCTTGGAGAATATCTTTATGCATTGAGATAATAAGGTGTCTTATTAGCTTTGTGGACTTGTATATCAAAGTCCTTCTTCAGGTTTGGGAAGTTCTCAGCTATATTTCTCTAAACACACTCTGTGGTCCCTTCTCCTTCTCGTTTCCCTCTAGCACACCAATTATATTTATATATGCCATTATGATAAAATCTGATAGCTCTTATAGGGTTTATTTGCTTTTTAAAATTGTTGGTTCCTTTCTTCTTCCAACTGAATTAATTACATATTCCTATATTCCAAGTCCTTTATTTTTTCTTCCATCTCATCTGCCTTGTTACCGATACTGTCTATCACATTTGTCATCTCATTCATTGAATTCTTTGTCTCCAGAGTTGTGTTTTTTTGTTTCTATAATTTCAATATTTTTGGTAAAGAATTCCTTTCCTTTTTAATTTTATTCCTGATTTCATTGAATTGTTTTTCTGAGTTTTCTTGTAACTCATTGAATTTGTTCATAACAACTATTTAAAATTCTTTGTCAGATTGCAATATTCTATGCCTTTGAGTTCAGTTGCTGGATAATTATTTTCTTTTTGTAACATCATATTTTCTTTATTTTTCATAGTGTTTATAGGTACAGGCTCCTGTTGTCTCATTCGAAGTACAGATATCTGCTTAATTATGGCTTTATGACCTCTTTGGTACTTATAAATCACCAGTCTGGCTATTTGAAACCACCTTTTGGATTCCATAAAGTTGTGCTATAGCTCAATGTGTGGTTTCTCCTTGCCCACTGACTTTGGCCTATATTCTTTTTTTTTAATTAAGTATAATTAACATACAATGTTATATTAGTTTCAGGTGTAAAGTATAATGATTCAACAATTCTATACATTACTCAGTGTTCATCATGATAATTGTAATCTTAATCACCTTCACCTATTTCATCCTTCTCCCCACAGCCTCTCATCTGACAACCACCAGTTTGTTTTTTATATTTAAGAGTCTATTGGTTTATTTTTTCCTTATTCATTAGTTTTATTTATTAAATTCCACATGAGTGAAGTAATATGGTACTTGTCTATGTCTGGATGACATATGATTTTTGTCTTTCTCTGACTGACTAATTTCACATAGCATAATACCCTCCAGTTCCATCCACGTAGTTGCAAATGGCAAGATTTCATTCTTTTTGATTGCCGAGTAATACTCCATTGTATATATATATACCACATCTTCTTTATCCATTCACCCATCGATGGACATTTGGGCTCTTTCCATACTTTGGCTATTGTTGATAGTGCTGCTATAAACATGGGGTTGCATGTGTCCCTTTGAAACAGCACACCTGTATCCCATGGATAGATGCCTATTAGTGTAATTGCTTGGTCATACGTAGTTCTATTTTTAGTTTTTTGTGGAACCTCCATACTGTTTTTCCAGAGTGGCCACATCAGCTTGCATTCCCATCAACAGTGCAAAAGAGATCATCTTTCTCTGCATCGTTGCCAACATCTGTTGTTGCCTGAGTTGTTAATGTTAGCCATTCTGACAGGTGTAAGGTGATATCTCATTGTGGTTTTGATTTGTATTTCCCTGATGATGAGTGATGTTGAGCATTTTCCTATTTGCTGGAAGATATTGTGTGAAAGTGTGTATTTTTCTTTAAGTGACTGGTAGAATATGTCAGTGAAATCATTTTAGGTCTGGATGTTTCTTATTTTGTGTGTTTTCCCTTTGTGTGCTTGTTTAGTTTCTCAATTTTCACGTATGAGTGAAATCATATGGAATTTGTCTTTCACTGACTGACTTATTTCACTTAGCATAATACTCCATCCACGTCTTTGCAGATAGCAAGATTTCATTCATTTTTAATGGCTGCATAATAGTCTGTTGGCTGTTTTATATATATATATATATATATATATATATATAGGGGGTGTGTGTATATATATATGTATATATATATTTATATATAGGGTGTGTGTGTGTATATATATATATATATTCTTATGAGACTGTATTTGTTATCTACTTCATCTTGGTTGAGTTTTGGTAAATCATAGTTTTAAAAGATTTCTTCAATTATTTTCCTAAGTTGTCAAATACATAGCAAAAAGTTGTTCATGGGATTTCCTTATCATCATTTTAATGGCTGCAGGATATTTAGTGTTATTCTCATTTTATTCCTGATACTGGTAATTTGTGTCTTCTCTCTTTTAATGTTCATCATTTTTCCATAGGCTTATCAATTTTATTTTTTAATGAACTAGCTTTTACCTTTTTAAAGTTTATTTCTTTATTTTGAAAGAGAGAGACTGAGAAAGAGAACAAATTGGGGAGGGGCAGTGAAACAGGGAGAGAGAGAGAATCACAAACAGGCTCCACACTGTCAGCATGGAGCCCAATGAGGTGCTCAAACTCACTAACCTCGAGATCATGACCTGAGCCAAAATTAAGAGTCAGACATTTAACTGACTGAGCCACTTATGTGACCAATTAATGAATTAGCTTTTAAAGGGTTCATTGATTTTGTCTATTTTTCTATTACAATCTTATTGATTTCTGCTCTGACCATCGTTAATTCCTTTGCTTTCTTTGGCTATATTTTCTTCTTTAACTGGGTTCTTGAGGAAGGATCTGGTTTTTAATTTGAGACATTCCTTTATTTCTAATGTAACCATTTAGTGCTATAAAATTCTAGGGCTCAGTTGGTTAAGCATCTGACTCTTGATTTTGGCTCAGGTCATGATCTCATGGTTCAGGTTTATGAGATTAAACCCCATATTGGGCTGTGTGCTGAGCATGGAGCCTGCTTGGGATTCTCTCTCTCTCTCTCTCTCTCTCTCTCTCTTTCTCTCCCTCTCTCTCAATAAGTAAACATTCTCAGCAATAAAATTCTCTCTCATCATTGACATATTTCAATATGCTATATTTTTATTTCATTCAGTTCTCTGAATTATTTTTATTTTTTTGAAATTACCTCTTTGGTTCATGGATTAGAGGTTTGTTTTAATTTCCATATGTCTATAGACTCTCCTGTTGTGCTTTATTTATTTAGCTATTTAGTTATTTACTTCTAGTTTGATTTTATTTTGTTCAGAGAACACATTTTGTGTGACTTTAATTATCTTAAATTTGTTGAGGTTTCTTTTATGGCCTAAAATATGGTCTCTTTTGGTGAAAGTTCAATGGATAATTGAAGACAATATGTGTTTTTGCTGTTGTGTGGACTGTCAATTAAATACAATTATGCTGCTTATATGTGGGACATAAAAACAAAACAAACAAAAAAGCAGACATAGGTCCATAAATAGAGAACAAACTGATTATTGCCACAGCAGAGGGGGTAGATGGATGGGTAAAATGGAAGAAGTGGATTGGCCTTCCAGTTATGCAATGAATAAATCATGGGGATGAAAGGCACAGTGTAGAGAATATTGCCAATGACATTGTAATAGCATTGTATGGTGACAGATGGTAGCTACACTTTTGGTGAGTATAGCATAATGTATAGAGATGTCAAATCATTATGTTATACACCCTAAATTAATGTAACATTGTGCATCAACTATACTTCAGTAACAAAATATGATTGTGCTGGTTACTTGTATTTTTCAGTCCTTCTATATCTTTGCTGATTTTCTTTCTTGTAGTTCTAAAATTTTCTGAGATATGTTGAAGCTCCCCAATATAATTGTGGATTTGTCTATTTCTATTTTAATTTCTATTAGTTTTGTCTCATATATTTTCAGGCTCTTGTTTAGTACACACACATGTAGGATCATAATGTTTTAAGGCAGACTGATCATCTTACCATTATGTAATGTCCCTCTTTTGTCTCTATTAATTTCCTTGTGAAAATTGTGAAGCCTACTTTGTCAGATATTAACATAGCTACTCCTGATTATTGTGGATTACTGTTTGCATGATATGCTTTTTCTCCTATATGTATTAGTTTTCCAGGGCTGCCATTACTAAATGCCACAAACTAGGCAGCCTAAAACAATAAATTTATTCTCTTACAGATATGGAGGCTAGAAGTCTGGCATTAAGGTGTCACCAGGACCATGCTCTCTCAAGTCCTAGGGGAGAGATCCTTACTTGCCTTGCCAAGATTCTGGTGGTTTCTAGCAATCATTGTTGTTAATTGACTTGTAGATATATCATTCTAATCCCTGCTTCCTTATTGACATCGCCTTCCCCTATGGTCCTGTATTCAAATTTTCCTCTTTCTAGAAGGACCACACTTATTGGATTGGTGCCCTCCTTAATCCCATAGGGCTCATTTTTACTTGCATACATATGCAAATTGGCACTATTTCAAAATAAGGTTATATTCACAATCTCTTGGGGGTTAGGACTTCAACATACTATTTTAGGGGACAAAATTCAACCCATAACATCATCTTTTTACTTTCAACCTGCCTATGTTATTAAATTTAAAGTGAGTTTCTTGTAAACAGCATATAGATGGGTCATTTTTTTTCAATCTATAAATGGTTATTTATACAATTTACATTTAATTACTGATATGTTAGCACTTAAATCTTCCATTTAATTATTTGTTTTTTGTTTCTTCTGGTTCTCATTTATATTTTCCTACACTCCCGTGGGTTAATTAATTTTGTAGAATTCCACCATGATTTATTTATAGTGATTGTAAGTGAATCTCTTTGCATAGTTTCATTAGTAGTTGTTTTGCGTATTGAAATGCACATAAATGACATTAAAATCTCTATTGATATCAACATTTTCCACTTTGAGTGAAGTGTGGAAACCTTACATCCATTTAGGTCCCCTTACTTTCCTTACCTTTCACAATATTACTGTCTTGATTATCAAATGGTATTGCAAATTTTATTTCATTATTGAATATCAATTTTAAAATTCAAGAGAAGGGATAGTCAACTGTATGTACCTATAATTCTGCTCTTCTTGAGATTCTTTGCTCCAGGTGCTTCAAGATTCTTTCCTTATTTTCTTTTTGTTTAAAGGACTTCCTTTAGTCTATATTTAAGGGGAAGTCTGCTACCAACAAATGCTTTTAGTTTTCCTTTGTTGGAGAATGTCTTTATATCCTCTTAATTCCTAAAACATAATTTAGCCAGATATAGAAATCAGGACTGACAGATGTTTTTCTTTAGTACTTGAAAAATAGCGGATCCTGGGAAGATGATGGTGTAGGAGGACGCTGGACTTACCGTGCGTCCTGCTGATTACTTAGATTCCACCTACACCTGCCTAAATAACCCAGAAAACTGCCAGAAGACTAGCAGAACAGAGTCTCCAGAGTCAAGCACAGACGAGAGGTCCACGGAAGAGGATAGGAAGGGCAGAGAGGCAGTGAGCACTCCATGGACTGGCAGGAGGGAGCCGGGGCAGAGGGGCAGCCTGCTGGCCAAGCAGAGCCCCTGAGCCTGGCTTGCAAAAGTGGAGGGGCTGGATGGAGTGTGTTCGGACAGCAAGCGGGACTTGTCATCTGGAAGGTTATAAGCTAACAGCTCTGCTCGGAGAACTGGAGGGCTGGAGGACAAAGGGAGGGAGAGTTGCTGAGCCATGGGACGACAGAGCTCAGCTTGGCGGGGAACAAAGGCTCTCACCAGCGCCATCTCCCTCGCCCATCCCCCAGCCAAAATCCCAAACGGAACCAGTTCCTGCCAGGGAACTTGCTTGCACTACACAAACACCCAATGCTGTGCTTCTGTGGATCCATCCCTCCCGCGGGTCTGACTCCCTCCCCGTGGGGCAGGGCCCCTCCCGAAGCGGATATCCAAAGGAAAAGCGAGCTGAGCCTGCCCCTCCCGCCACTGTGCACCTTGCCTATCCACCCCAGCTAATACACCAGTTCCCCAGCACCACAAGCATGGCAATATGCAAATAGCCCAGATGAGCCATGCCACCCCACATTGAATCCCGCCCCTAGGAGAGGGGAAGAGAAGGCACACACCAGTCTGACTGTGGCCCCAGCAGTGGGATGGGGGCAGACATCAGGTCTGACTGCGGCCCCACCCACCAACATGAGTTATTCAAGACGGCACAGGGGAAGTGCCCCGCAGTCCCACACCACTCCAGGGACTATCCAAAATGATGAAAAGGAAGAATTCCCCTGAGAAAAACGTTCAGGAAATAACAACAGCTAACGAACTGATCAAAAAGAATTTAAACAATATAATAGAAAGTGAATTTAGAATAATAGTCATAAAATGAATCACTGGGCTTGAAAACAGTATAAAGGACAGCAGAGAATCTCTTGCTATAGAGATAAAGGGACTAAGGAAAAGTCAGGATGAGCTAAAAAATGCTATCAATGAGGTGCAAAATTAAATGGAGACAATTACGGCTTGGATTGAAGCAGTAGAGGAGAGAATAGGTGAACTAGAAGATAAAATTTTGGAAAAAGAGGAAGCTGAGAAAAAGAGAGATAAAAAAATCCAGGAGTATGAGGGGAAAATTAGAGAACTAAGTGATGCACTAAAGAGAAGTAATCTATGCATAATTGGTATTCCAGAGGAGGAAGAGAGAGGGAAAGGTGTGAAGGTGTACTTGAAGGAATCATGGCTGAGAACTTCCCAGATCTGGGGAAGGAAAAAGGCATTGAAATCCAAGACGCACAGAGAACCCCCTTCAGACGTAACTTGAATCGATCTTCTGCACGACATATCAGTGAAACTGGCAAAATACAAGGATAAAGAGAAAATTCTGAAAGCAGGTAGAGATAAACGTGCTCTAACATATAAAGGGAGACCTATAAGACTCATGACCGATCTTTCTACTGAAACTTGGCAGGCCAGAAAGGAATGGCAGGAGATCTTCAATGTGATGAAACAGAAAAAATATGCAGCCAAGAATAATTTCTCCAGTAAGTCTGTCATTTAGAATAGAAGGAGAGATAAAGGTCTTCCCAAACAAACACAAACTGAAGGAATTCGTCAACACTAAACCAGCCCTCCAAGAGATCCTAGGGGGGATCCTGTGAGACAATTTACCAGAGACATTGCTACAAGCATGAAACCTATGGACATCACAACGACTCTAAACGAATATCTTTCTATAATAACACTGAATGTAAATGGACTAAATGCACCAACCAAAAGACAATGGGTATCTGATTGGATAAAAAAAAACAAGACCCATCTATTTGCTGCCTACAAGAGACTCATTTTAGACCTGAGGACACCTTCAGATTGAGAGTGAGGGGATGGAGAACTATTTATCATGCCACTAGAAGACAAAAGAAAGCTGGAGTAGCCATACTTATACCAGACAAGCTAGACTTTAAATTAAAGGCTGTAACAAGAGATGAAGAAGGGCATTATATAATCATTACAGGGTCTATCCATCAGGAAGAGCTAACAATGATAAATGTCTATGCGCCAAATACAGGAGCCCGTAAATATATAAAACAATTACTCACAAACATAAGCAACCTTATTGATAAGAATGTGGTCATTGCAGAGGACTTTAACACTCCACTTACAGAAATGAATAGATCATCTAGACACAGGGTCAATAAAGAAACAAGGGCCCTGAATGATACATTGGATCAGATGGACTTGACAGATCTATTTAGAACTCTGCATCCCAAAGCAACAGAATATACTTTCTTCTCGAGTGCACATGGAACATTCTCCCAGGTAGATCACATACTGGGTCACAAAACAGCCCTTCATAAGTATAAAAGAATTGAAATCATACCATGCATACATTCAGACCACAATGCTATGAAGCTTGAAATCAACCACAGGAAAAAGAATGGAAAACCTCCAAAAGCATGGAGGTTAAAGAACACCTACTAACGAATGAGTGGGTCAACCAGGCAATTAGAGAAGAAATTAAAAAATACGTGGAAATAAATGAAAATGAAAATACAACAATCCAAACGCTTTGGGACGCAGCAAAGGCAGTCCTGAGAGGAAAATACATTGCAATCCAGGGCTATCTCAAGAAACAAGAAAAATCCCAAGTACAAAATCTAACAGCACACCTAAAGGAACTAGAAGCAGAACAGCAAAGACACCCTAAACCCAGCAGAAGAAGAGAAATAATAAAGATCAGAGCAGAAATAAACAATATAGAATCTAAAAAAAACTGTAGAGCAGATCAACGAAACCAAGAGTTGTTTTTTTGGAAAAATAAACAAAATTGATAAACCTCTAGCCAGGCTTCTCAAAAAGAAAAGGGAGATGACCCAAATAGATAAAATCATGAATGAAAATGGAATTATTACAACCAATCCCTCAGAGATACAAGCAATCATCAGGGAATACTATGAAAAATTATATGCCAACAAGCTGGACAACCTGGAAGAAATGGACAAATTCCTAAACACCCACACGCTTCCAAAACTCAATCAGGAGGAAATAGAAAACTTGAATAGACCCATAACCAGCGAAGAAATTGAATCAGTCATCAAAAATGGCCCAACAAATAAGAGTCCAGGACCCGATGGCTTCCCAGGGGAGTTCTACCAGACGTTTAAAGCAGAGATAATACCTATCCTTCTCAAGCTATTCCAAAAAATAGAAAGGGAAGGAAAACATTGAGACTCATTCTATGAAGCCAGTATTACGTTGATTCCTAAACCAGACAGAGACCCAATAAAAAAAGAGACCTGCAGGCCAATATCCCTGATGAATATGGATGCAAAAATTCTCAATAAGATACTAGCAAATCGAATTCAACAGCATATAAAAAAATTATTCACCATGATCATGTGGGATTCATTCCTGGGATGTAGGGCTGGTTCCACATTGGCAATTCAATCAATGTGATACATCACATTAATAAAAGAAAAGATAAGAACCATATGACCCTGTCAATCGATGCAGAAAAGGCCTTTGACAAAATTCAGCACCCTTTCTTAATAAAAACCCTCAAGAAAGTCGGGATAGAAGGAACATACTTAAACATCATAAAAGCCATTTATGAAAAAGCCCACAGCTAACATCATCCTCAATGGGGAAAAACTGAGAGGTTTTTCCCCGAGATCAGGAACACGACAGGGATATCCACTCTCACCGCTGTTGTTTTACATAGTGTTGGAAGTGCTAGCATCAGCAATCAGACAACAAAAGGAATTCAAAGGCATCAAAATTGGCAAAGATGAAGTCAAGCTTTCACTTTTTGCAGATGACATGATATTATACGTGGAAAATCCGATAGAGTCCACCAGAAGTCTGATAGAACTGATACATGAATTCAGCAAAGTTGCAGGATACAAAATCAATGTACAGAAATCAGTTGCATTCTTACACACTAATAATGAAGCAACAGAAAGACAAATAAAGAAACTGATCCCATTCACAATTGCACCAAGAAGCATAAAATACCTAGGAATAAATCTAACCAAAGAGGTAAAAGATCTATATGCTGAAAACTATAGAAATCTTATGAAGGAAATTGAAGAAGATATAAAGAAATGGAAAAAACATTCCATGCTCATGGATTGGAAGAATAAATATTGTCAAAATGTCAATACTACCCAAAGCTATCTACACATTCAATGCAATCCCAAGCAAAATTGTACCAGCATTCTCGAAACTAGAACAAGCAATCCTAAAATTCATATGGAACCACAAAAGGCCCCAGATAGCCAAAGTAATTTTGAAGACGAAGACCAAAGCAGGAGGCATCACAATCCCAGACTTTAGCCTCTACTACAAAGCTGTACTCATCAAGACAGCATGGCATTGGCACAAAAACAGACATATACCAATGGAATAGAATAGAAACCCCAGAACTAGACCCACAAACGTATGGCCAACTAATCTTTGACAAAGCAGGAAAGAACATCCAATGGAAAAAAGACAGTCTCTTTAACAAATGGTGCTGGAAGAACTGGACAGCAACATGCAGAAGGTTGAAACTAGACCACTTTCTCACACCATTCACAAAAATAAACTCAAAATGGATAAAGGACCTGAATGTGAGACAGGAAACCATCAAAACCCTAGAGGAGAAAGCAGGAAAAGACCTCTCTGACCTCAGCCGTAGCAATTTCTTACTTGACACATCCCCAAAGGCAAGGGAATTAAAAGCAAAAGTGAATTACTGGGACCTTATGAAGATAAAAAGCTTCTGCACAGCAAAGGAAACAACCAACAAAACTAAAAGGCAACCAATGGAATGGGAAAAGATATTTGCTAATGACATATCGGACAAGGGCTAGTATCCAAAATCTATAAAGAGCTCACCAAACTCCGCACCCGAAAAACAAATAACCCAGTGAAGAAATGGGCAGAAAACATGAAAAGACACTTCTCTAAAGAAGACATCCGGATGGCCAACAGGCACATGTAAAGATGCTCAATGTCGCTCCTCATCAGGGAACTACAAATCAAAACCACACTCAGATATCAACTCACGCCAGTCGGAGTTGCCAAAATGAACAAATCAGGAGACTATAGATGCTGGCGAGGATGTGGAGAAACGGGAACCCTCTTGCGCTTTTGGTGGGAATGCAAATTGGTGCAGCTCCTCTGGAAAACAGTGTGGAGGTTCCTCAAAAAATTAAAACTAGACCTACCCTATGACCCAGCAATAGCACTGCTAGGAATTTACCCAAGGGATACAGGAGTGCGGATGCATAGGGGCACTTGTACCCCAATGTTTATAGCAGCACTCTCAACAATAGCCAAATTATGGAAAGAGCCTAAATGTCCATCAACTGATGAATGGATAAAGAAATTGTGGTTTATGTACACAATGGAGTACTACGTGGCAATGAGAAAGAATGAAATATGGCCCTTTGTAGCAATATGGATGGAACTGGAGAGTGTGATGCTAAGTGAAATAAGCCATACAGAGAAATACAGATACCATATGGTTTCACTCTTTTTTAATTTTTTTTAATGTTTATTTATTTTTGAGACAGAGAAAGACTGAGCATGAACAGGGGAGGGTCAGAGAGAGGGAGACACAGAATCTGAAACAGGCTCCAGGCTCTGAGCTGTCAGCACAGAGTCTGACGCGGGGCTCGAACTCACGGACCGCAAGATCTTGACCTGAGCCGAAGTCAGCCGCTTAACAGACTGAGCCACCCAGGCGCTCCTGGTTTTACTCTTATGTGGATCCTGAGAAACTTAACTGAAACCCATGGGAGAGGGAAAGGAAAAAAAAAGAGGTTAGAGTGGAATAGAGCCAAAGCATAAGAGACTCTTAAAAACTGAGGACAACCTGAGGGTTGATGGGGTTGGGAGGGAGGGGAGGGTGGGTGATGGGTATTGAGGAGGGTACATTTTGGGATGAGCACTGGGTGTTGTATGGAAACCAATTTGACAATAAACCTCATATATTGAAATAAATAAATTAATTAAATAAATGGTTATGTTAAAAAAAGAAAAGAAAAGAAAAATATCGTGTTACTTCCTTCTGGGCTCCATAGTTTCAGATGTGGAATCTAGTCATCTGAATTGGTGTTCTTCTAAAGATAGTGTGTTCTTTCTCTATCATTTATATCAATATTCTGTCTTTCATTTTATGAAATGTAATTATAATGTTGTCTTGGCATGGAGTTCTTTGTTTTTTCCTGTTTTGGTTTCACTTATTTTAATCTGTAGATTTGTTTCTTTCATTACATATGAGAGGTCTTCAGCCATTATTTCTGCAAACACTCTGCTTCATTTGCTTCTCCATTCTTTCTGGCATGTTTATGATACTAATGTTAGATTTTGTTATTGTCTTCCAGGTCCCTGTGGCTCTGTTCATGTTTTCTTTAAAAAAACGTTTGTTTGTTTGTTTGTTTGTTTGTTTATTTTGAGGAAGAGAGAGAGAATTAATGAATCCCAAGCAGGCTCTGTGCTATCAGCACAGAGCCCAACACAAGGCTTGATCCCATGAACTGTGAGATCATGACTCGAGTCAAAATCAACAGTTGGACTCTTAACCTACTGAGCCACCCAGACACACCTCATGATTTTATTTCCTATTATTTTCTATTTTATTTGTGTTGTTCATATTGATAAAGTCTATTGACCTGTTCTCAAGTTCAATGATTCTATCTTTTGCCATCTCCATTCTACTACTGATCCCATATATATTAGTAATTTTTAAAAATTTAAATTTTCGGGGCGCCTGGGTGGTGCAGTCGGTTAAGCGTCTGACTTCAGCCAGGTTACCATCTCGCGGTCCGTGAGTTCGAGCCCCGCGTCGGGCTCTGGGCTGATGGCTCAGAGCCTGGAGCCTGTTTCCGATTCTGTGTCTCCCTCTCTGCCCCTCCCCCGTTCATGCTCTGTCTCTCTCTGTCTCAAAAATAAATAAACGTTGGGAAAAAAAATTAAAAAAAATAAATAAAAATTTAAATTTTCTAATTGTCAGTTCTATATTTTCCATTTTATTTTTTTTCAGCTCAAAATACTTTTTATTCTGCAGTGGATACTATAGACCCCTTCAGCCTTATTCCAAGGAGAGGATCCTGATAAAAAGACTCACCTTAATGAGATGTTGTGATGGCTGCTGGTGCTCATCACAAATCCGTTCCTCACTAATCCTTGCAATCCACACCTCTCAAACTGCAGCTCCTAGCACCACACCATACAGTGATGAGAACCACCTTTCCCCAATATGATTTTTCTGGTCCTGCCCCTATCCAATGCTGCTCAGGGTCAATTGTGGTCTCCAATCCTGAAGCCATGTTACTAAATCCCCAGCTGTATTTTTTTCTTTTTTTGCTTTTTCTTTAATTTATTATTTTTTTTAAATTTAAATCCAAGTTAGTATACAGTGCAACAATGATTTCAGGGTTAGATTCCTTAACGCCCCATACCAATTTAGTCCATCCCACCTCCAACAACCCCTCCAGTCAAACTCTGTTCTCCATATTTAAGAGTCTCTTATTTTTTTGTCCCCCTCCTGTTTTTATATTATTTTTGCTTCCTTTCCCTTATGTTCATCTGTTTTGTCTCTTAAAGTCCTCACATGAGTGAAGTCATATATTTGTCTTTCTCTTACTGACTAATTTTGCTTAGCATAATACTTTCTAGTTCCAACCACATAGTTGCAAATGGCAAGATTTCATTCTTTTTGATTGTTGAGTAATACTCCATTGAATATACATACCACAACTTCTTTATCCATTCATCCATCAGTGGACATTTGGGCTCTTTCCATTCCTTGGCTATTATTGATAGTGCTGCTATAAACATCGTGTGCATGTGCCCCTTAGAAACAGCATACCTGTATCCCTTGGATAAATACCTGGTAGAGCAATTGCTGGTCATAGGGTAGTTCTATTGTTAGTTTTTTGAGGAACCTCCATACTGTTTTCCAGAGTGACTGCACCAGTGCATTCCCACCAGCAGTTCAAAGTAGATCCTCTTTTTCTACATCCTCACCAACATTTGTTGTTCCCTGAGTTAATGTTAGCTATTCTTTTTTTTTTAATTTTTTTTCAACGTTTATTTATTTTGGGGACAGAGAGAGACAGAGCATGAACAGGGGAGGGGCAGAGAGAGAGGAAGACACAGAATCAGAAACAGGCTCCAGGCTCTGAGCCATCAGCCCAGAGCCCGACGCAGGGCTCGAACTCACGGACCGCGAGATCGTGACCTGGCTGAAGTCGGATGCTTAACCGACTGCGCCACCCAGGCGCCCCAATGTTAGCTATTCTGACAGGTGTGAGGTGGTATCTCATTGTAGTTTTGATTTGTATTTCCCTGATGAGGAGTGATGTTGAGCATTGTTTCATGTGTCAGTTGGCAATCCAGATGTCTTCTGTGGAGAAGTGTCTATTCATGTCTCTTTTCCCTTTTCTTCGCTGGATTATTTGTTTTTTGGGATGTTGAGTTTGGTAAGTTCTCTACAGATTTTGGATACTAACCCTTTATCTGATATGTTGTTTGCAAATATATTCTCCCATTCTGTTGGTTGCTGTTTAGTGTTGCTGATTGTTTCCTTCACTGTGCAGAAGCTTTTTATTTTAATGAGGTCCCAATAGTTCATTTTTGCTTTTGTTTCCCTTGCCTCTGGAGACGTGTTGAATAAGAAGTTGCTGCGGCCAAGGTCAAAGAGGTTTTTGCCTGCTTTTCCTCGAGGATTTTGATGGCTTCCTATCCATTTTGAGTTTATTTTTGTGTATGGTGTAAGAAAGCTGTCCAGGTTCACTTTTCTGCATGTCGCTGTCCACTTTTCCCAGAACCATTTGCTGAAGAGACTGTGTTTATTCCATTGAATATTCTTTCCTGCTTTGTCAAAGATTAGTTGGCCATACATTTGTGGGTCCATTTCTGGGTTCTCTATTCTGTTCCATTGATCTGAGTGTCTGTTCTTGTGCCAGTATCATACTGACTTGATGATTACAGCTTTGTAATACAGCTTGAAGTCCGGGACTGTGATGCCTACTGCTTTGGTTTTCTTTTTCAAGATTGTTTTGGTTATTTGCAGTCTTTTCCGGTTCCATGCAAATTTTAGGATTGTTTGTTCTTCCTTTGTGAAAAATGCTGGTGTTATTTTGATGGGGATTGCATTGAATATGTAGATTGCTTTGGGTAGTATCAACACTTTAACAATATTTGTTCTTCCTATCCAGGAGCATGGAATATTTTTCCATTTTTTTTTGTGTGTGTGTGTCTTCTTCAATTTCTTTCATAAGCTTTCTATAGTTTTCAGTGTATAGATTTTTCACCTCTTTGGTTAGATTTATTCCTAGGTATTTTATGGTTTTTGGTGCAGTTGTAAATGGGATCGATTCCTTGATTTCTCTTTCTGTTGCTTCATTGTTGGTGTATAGGAATGCAACTGATTTCTGTGCATTGATTTTGTATCCTGCCACTTTGCTGAATTCGTGGATCAGTTCTAGCAGTTTTTTGGTAGAATATTTTGGGTTTTCCATATAGAGTATCATGTCATCTGTGAAGAGTGAAAGTTTGACCTCCTCCTGGCTGATTTGGATGCCTTTTATTTCTTTGTTTTGTCTGTTTGCTGACGCTAAGACTTCCAATACTATGTTGAATAACAGTAGTGAGAGTGGACATCCCTGTCTTGTTCCTGACCTTAGGCGTAAATCTCTCAGTTTTTCCTCATTGAGGATGATATTAGCGTTGGGTCTTTCATATATGGCTTTTATGATCTCGAGGTATGATCTTCCTATCGCTACGTTCTTGAGGGTTTTTATAAAGAAAGGATGATGTATTTTGTCAAATGATTTCTCTGCATATATTGAGAACATCATGTAGCTCTTGTCCTTTCTTTTATTGATGTGTTGAATCACATTGATTTTTTCATGGATATTGAACCAGCCCTGCATCCCAGGTGTAAATCCCACTTTGTTGTGGTGAATAATTTTTTTAATGTATTATTGGATCTAGTTGGCTAATATCTTGAGAATTTTTGCATCCATGTTCACCCGGGAAATTGGTCTATAGTTCTCCTTTTTAGTGGGGTCTCTGTCTGGTTTTGGAATCAAGGTAATTGATAGAACTCTTCATAGAAAGAGTTTGGAAGTTTTCCTTCCATTTCTACTTTTTGGAACAGCTTCAAGAGAATAGGTGTTAACTCTTCTTTAAATGTTTGGTAGAATTGCCCTGGAAAGCCATCTGGCCCTGGACTTTTGTTTTTTTGGATATATTTTCCATTTTATATAAAATCTATTTATTTGCTGAGATTTTCTATTTTTTCATTTGTCTGAAGAAAATTTATATTTGATATAAAGCATTTTCTAATGGATACTTTAAAATCCTTGCCATATAATTTTGACAATTCAAAATTTTAATGTTGGTATAAGTTGATTACATTTTATTATTCAAATTGAGCTTTTCTTAGCTTTTGGCATGACAAGAGATTTTGCATTATATCCTGAAATTTTTTCTATTAGGTTTGTAGACTCTGGGTCCTATTTAAATATTTTATTTTAGAAGGCAATTACTCTATTTAGGTTTAGCATGCAGGTCTTAGGCTACTTTGATAGGCTGAAGTTTTCTTTTTTTAATTTGAGTATAGTTGACACAAAATGTTACATTAGTGTCAGGTATACAACATAGTAATTTAACATTTCTATACATGATGCTATGCTCACTACAAGTGTAGCTACCATCTGTCACCATACAGTAGTATTACAATATAATAGCCTGTATTTCTCACTCCTCTTCATCCATTTTGCCTATTCCACAATAATCAGTTTGTTCTCTGTAATTCATAGGTCTGCTTCTTCTTTTTGTTTATTTTTTAGATTCAACATATAAGTGAAATAAGATGGTGTTTGTCTTTCTCTGTTTGACTTATTTCACTTAGCATAGTACCCTCTAGGTCCATCCATGTTGTTGGAAATATCAAGATCTCATCCTTTCTAATGGATGTGTAATATTCATGTGTATATATTTATACACACATCTATATATTCCTATATATATTTTTTGTCTTCTTTATACATCCATGTAATAATGGGCACTTAGATTGCTTCCAAATCTTGACTATTGCAAATAATGCTGCAGTAAACAAATAAACATAGGGGTGCATATACCTTTTTGAATTAGTGTTTTCATTTTCTTTTTTAGTTGAAGCATAATTAAAATACAGTTTTATATTAGTTTTGGGTATACAACAATTATTGAACAATTCTACACATTACTTAGTGCTCATTAAGATAAATGTACTCTCAATTACCTTCACCTATTTCTTTTCTTTATTTTCTTTCTTAAATTCCACATATGAGTGAAATTACACAGTTGTCTCTGATTGACTTATTTCACTTAACATTATACTCTCTAGATCCATCCATATTGTTGCAAATGGCAAGATCTTGTTCTTATGGCCAAGTAATATTGCATTGTGTATATTTACAAGACATCTTTATCCATTTATCAATCAATGCACACACTTGGGTTGCTTCTATATCTTGGCTATTGTAAATAATGCTGCAACAAACATGGTGTATATATCTTTCCAAATTAGTGGGTTTTTTTTCTAAGAACATAATAGTTGAATTATTGTATCATATAGTATTTTTATTTTTATCTTTTCTTAATTGTTTATTTATTTATTTTGAGAGAGACAGACAGACAGACAGAGTGAGCCTGATCAGGGGAAAGGCAGAGAGAGATGAGAGAGAGAAATCTGAAGCAGGCTCTTCATGGGGCTCATGGGCTTCGTGTATCCCAACGTGGGGCTCAATCTCATGAACTGCAAGATCATGACATGAATTGAAATCAAGAGCTTAACTCACTGAGCCATCCAGGCACCCCTATTTTTATTTTTATTTTTTTGAAAATCCTTCATACTATTTTTTAGTGACTTCACCAATTTACATTTCCACCCACAATGCATGAGGGTTCCTTTTTCTCCACATCCTAACACTTGTTATTTATGGTCTTTTTTTTAAATTTTATCCATTCTGATAGGTATAAGATGATATGTCACTGTATTTTTAATTTGTGTTTCCCTGATGATTAGTAATGTTGAGTACCTTTTGGCTGAAATTTTAGTGATGGTTTAATTTCACAACCATTCTAGTTTTCTTTTGATTGATTTGGTGCCATCAGGGCTCTACTGGATCTTACTGGTGTTACTTGATGTGATGGAAAGAATTCCCACATCCCAGACCTCTGGGTGTCTCTAGGATCTCTGGCATCTTCAGGTGGAAGAAAAATGAGTTTCACGGACACAGGGTAAAAGTTGTTTCCTTGGCAGGAACTTGTGACAGGAACCAATGCACTACTGTGGATGATGGAGAGCATTTCCTGAACCAGGCACTTTGTTGCAGTGGGTTTCTTTTATTTGTCTCCTTGGCTTCCCTGGTGTCTCTGGGCAAGTGTGGGGATTCTCAGGCCTGTAGGATTAAAAGGGGATCTGCTTTCCTGGTCCAGTAATCTCAAGGTGAAGAGTTTTATGACCAATGGGGGAAGAGAAGACTCTTAGGCCAGACTGCTTGTTGTGGGTGGATCTCTCTTACTAGTTTTGTCAGTCCATCTTGGTATCTCTTAGAAATATGGGGACTTGCAGGGAAGGATAAAACTTTTCTTGCCTCTTATACTTGGTGGGGCTCCCAATGGATTCCTCTTTTTTGGTGGTGTCAGAGGAATTTCCTCTCCTTCCAGGGGAGAGATGTGCCTGATTGGGCTTTTTTGTGAGGTTGAGGGTCAGGAACAGCTGGGTGTGTGTCATGCTCTTTTGGTGTGTGTGTGTGTGTGTATGTGTGTGTGTGTGTGTGTTGCTATAAGATTACCTAGTCACATGTTGTTCCTCTAGTCCTGGGATCACAAACCAATTCTTTCACAGACCTTTTTATTACTACCTTTTTACCTTTGGTTGTCTCTTATATTATTTCAAGTGTTTCTAGTTGTGCTTAGTAGGTTGGGGCCAGGAGAAATAGGTCTACCTCCTCTTGTACAGACTGGAAGTTCCCAAATTAGTTACTTTCTCATAGAGTATACTTAGATACTTTATATTTTAGAATGAAAAACTGGATTTTTAATGGTAAGAGTTCCAGCTGCTGGTGGCCACTCAGAAGCAGGCAGTATTAGAAAAATTGTTCTCTCCCATATATGCAGGACTTTCATATGGCAAAGAGTAGTACCATATTCCAGGTGAGCCCACTGGATTTCTGGATGAGGGAGAGAGTAAAGGGCAAATTGTTGACTTTTACTCACACATTTTACTAGTGAAATTTAATAATAATAATAATAAATTTAATGTACTTATAATGGTTATTGTTACAGTTGAATATTATTTTTGCAACATAGGTTTATTGTTTAGAATTACTAAATTGTTTAAATATTGATATTATTTATTATTTATTTTATTTCTTTTTAGTTTTATTGAGATATAATTGACAAGCATCACTGTATAAGTTTAAATTGTACAGCATAATGGATTCACATATACATGCATATGTATATGTATATAGTGAGACAATTACTGCAATGTTTAGTCAGAATCTATCATCTCATACAGATATAAATAAAAGAAAAAGCAAAAACAGGAAGAAGAAAAAAAATTTCCTTGTGATACAGCTTAGGATTTACTCTCTTAACAACTTTCATATATATCATACAGTAGTGTAAACTATAGTCATAATGTTGTACATTTGTGGTATTTATTCATTTATATTTATATATAACTGGAATTTTGTACCTTTGACCACCTTCCTCTAAGAATTAAATTTTTAAGATAACATTTCACTTAGCTTAGGTTCAAAGTTATTTTTCCCTATTATTAAAGTCAACTGAACTGTATCTGTTGATGAGTTTTTGTGACATTTTATGTATTCATCTTTGAAAAGGTCTTTTCACAGTGATAGGCACTGCCTAATACTGATAACAATCAATGTGTTTATGATTACATTAAAGTACATTCACAATGTTGTGCCACCATTATTTGTGCCACTATACATTTCCAGAATTTTTTATTGTCTCAAACAGAAATTGTCTACCTATTAGACAATACCTCCCCCTCCCACCATACTCCTGAATTTGCCTTTTCTAAGTACACCATATAAGTAGAATCATACAGAATTTGATGTTTATTAAAGGCTCATCTATGTTGTAGCCTGTATCAGAATTTCATTCTTATATAAGGCAGAATAATATTCCATTGCATGTATATACCATATATATTTTATCCATTCATCCATTGATGGGCATTTGGGCTGTTTCCACCTTTTGACTTTTGTGAATAATGATGCTATGAGCATTGGTATACAAGTATATGTTTGAGTTCTTGCTTTCAATTCTTTTGAGTATATATGTAGGAGTGGAATTGCTGTATCATATGGTATTTTTCAATGTAACTTTTTGAGGGACTATCATGCTGTTTTCCACATCATTGCACAATTTCACATTCCCATCAGTAATACACAAGGTTTCCAATTGGTCCACATCCTCACCAATACTTATTTTCTGTTATTTTGTTCTTTTACAATAACCATCCTAATGGGTATGAAGTGGTATCTCACTGTGGTTTGGATTGCATTTCTCTAATGACTAGTGATGTTGAGTACATTTTCATAAGCTTACTGGCCATTTGTAGATCTTCTTTAGAGAAATGTCTATTTAAGTATTTTGTGCATGTTTGTATTGGGTTGCTTTGCTGTTTTTGAGTTGTAAGAGTTCTTTATATATTCTGGATATTAATCTCTTTTCAGACATATACTTTGCAAATATTTTTCCCATTCTGTGTGTCTTCTTTGCACTCTGTTTATAATGTCTTTTGACTCAGAAAAGTTTTAAATTTTTATTATATACAATTTATATATTTTTATTTTAGAACCTGAGCTTATGGTGTCATAACCAAGATAATACTATGAAATCCAATTTTATGAAACATTCCTCCTATGCTTTCTTCTAAGAATTTTAAATTTTTAGCTCTCACATTAGGTCTTTAATTAATTTTGTGTTAATCTTTGTATACGGTATAAGGTAAGGGCCCAACTAAATTATTTGACATATGGGTATCCGGTTTCCCCAGAACCAATTATTAAATTGACTGTCTTTTCCAAATTACTGACTTTTAAAATTTGCTTTAAGGTAGTGATGTCAGCAAAATGGCTGCAGAGTTCTCTACTGTAATTTCTTAATAGAACATCAGTTTTGACCCACAGATAAAAGTACTCTTGTGGGAGTCTGATCTAAGAACAGATGCATTGAACAGGGTAAGAGGAACAGTTTCACTCTGTCTATGTCACCTTTCTCCCAAGGTGGCATAGTCCGGTGCCAAGAGAAATCCCCACAGCTCAGAATTTTTTCCATGGGGGAACAAGAGATGTGGGTGAGCTCTTGGCTATCACAGACATGCAGGATGGTGCCCAAAACACCCAATTCTTTCTCACCACCCAGATTACTAAGGTGGTCTATAAGATTGAAGGGTTAGGATAGGCTGGGAACATGGCATCCAGGTTTCAGAACTCCTTAAGGGAATGCTATTAATTGTTTCATGATTCTTACTATTAACCAAATCATGGATATAATCAGTAATCTTGCCCATGAACAGCTGATGATGTCTCACCTATGAAATACCTTTGCTGACACATGGGCATCTAAGATTCTCTGACCACTTTACCTACACTCTCTGCATCCCTCCTATGTCAGGACCCAGCCAGGACAGTGAATGCTAGGTTTTGCAGATGGCTACTGATCAAGTGAAAAAAGCAGTCCCTACTATGAGGGATTGGGAGAAAGCTTACAAGCTTAAGCATTTTAGGGCAGTCCACTAAGGAAAACAAACAGGAAGCTCTCAGCACCTGGCCGAGATTTGTAGGATTGAGAAAAGGCATGAATATAACAGCAGGAAAATACCCATTCTTAAGAACATTCTTTAGGATGTATCATATGTTAGGTCACAAACAAGTCTCAAGCAAGTTTATCTTGATTGAGATCATATCAAGCGCCTTTTCTAACCACAATGGTATGAGACTAGATTTTTAATTAAAAAATTAACATTTCTTCTTTTTTTTTGAAAGACAAGAGAGAGAATGAATGGGGAGGGGCACACACACACACACACACACACAATTGGAAGCAGGCTCCAGGCTTTGAGCTGTCAGCACAGAGCCCATCCCTGGGCTCAAACTCTTGAACCATGAGATCATGACCTGAGCCGAAGTCGGCTGCTTAACTGAGGTGCCCTGATTTTAATAACAATAAAGGTACTGGAACATTCACAAATATGTACAAATTAAACAATACATTCCTGAATAATGGGTCAAAGAAGAAATTTTAAAAATGTCTTGAGACAAATGAAAATGAAAACACACATACCAAAACTTAAAGAATGTAGTAAAACAGTTCTAAAGGGGAAGTTTATAGTGACAGATGCCTACATTAAGAGAAAAGATATATCTCACATAAACAACTTAACTTTATACATCAAGGAACTAGAAAAAGAAGAACTAAGCCCAAAGCAAGCAGAAAGAAAGAAACAACAAAGAATGGAACAAAAATAAATGAAATAGAGAACAGGAAAAAAAACCCCAGATAAGATCAACAAAACTAAGAGCTGTTTCTTTTAAAGATAAAAAAATTTACAAATCTTTAGCTAGACTAAGATGAGAGAAGACTAAAATAAATGTAATCAGAAGTGAAAGAGGAGAGATTACAACTCATATTGCAGATATAAAGAGATCAAGAGAAACTACAATGAGCAAGAGTAATCCAGCATATTGGCTAGAAGAAATGGATAAATTCCTAGAAACATATAACCTACCAACACTGAATCATGAAGAAGTAGAAAATATGAATAGACCTATAATTAGTAGGGGGGGTTGAATTAGTAGTAAAAATCTCCTAACAAATAAAAGTACAAATCAGATAGCCCTATTGGTGTATTCTAACAAACAAGGAGGAATTAATGGCAACCTTTCTGAAATTCTTACAGAAAAATGAAGAGGTGGGGATTTTTAGCAGGATGGCATTATCCTGATAGAAAAGCCAGAAAAAAAAAACATTACAAGAAATAAAATTATAGGCCAATATCTCTGATGAACATAGATGTAAAAATCCTCCATAAAATACCAGCAAATTGAATTTATCAGCACATTAAAATTTTCATATAACATGTACAAATGGGATTTATCCCTGGGATGTAAGGATGGTTCAACATATATAAATTAATAAATGTGATTCACTATATTAACAGAATGAAGGATAAAAACCACAACATCATCCAGATAGTTGCATAAGAAAGCACTTGACAAACTGCAAGATTTTTTTTATGATAAAAACTCTCCATAAATTAAGTACAGAAAGAATGCATCTCAACATAATAAAGGCCATGACAAAGCCCACAGCTGCCATTATAATTATCAATGCTGAAAATCTGAAAGATGAAGATGCTCACTCTTGCTACTTTTATTCAACATATTTCTGGAAGTTCTAACCAGAGCAATTAGGCATGAAAAAAAATAAAAGCACAGAAATTAGAAAGAAATAAGTTAAATTGTCTTTGTTTTCAGATAACATAATCTTATGTAGAAAAAAATTCTAAAGACTTCACCAAAAAAATAAAAACTGTTGGAACTATGAAATGAATCAGTAAAGTTGAATAATATGAAATCAACATGCAAAAATCAGTGTGTTTGTTTATATACACTGAAACAAACTATCTGAAAGAAAAATTAAGAAAGTAATCCCATTACAATAGCATCAAAAACAATAAAATACTTAGGAATAAATTTAACAAAGGAGGCGAAAGACCTGAATACTAAAAACTATAAGACACTGATGGAAGAAATGAATGAAGACTCAAATAAATTGAAAGATATTCTGTGTTCTTGGGTTGGAAGAATTAATATTGGTCAAATGTCCATACTACCTAAAGCAATTTACAGATTCGTTGCAATCCCTATCAAAATTACAATGGCATTTTTCATACAAATAGGAAAAAATTCCTAAAATTTTCTGAAAGCCCAAAAGACCATGAGTACTCAAACCAATTTTGAGTAAGAAGAACAAAACTGGAAGCATTACATTCTTGATTTCAAACTTATTACAAAGGTAGTCAAATCAAAACAGCATGGTACTGGCATAAAAACAGACACAGACTAAGGAAACAGGAAGAGTGAACAGTAATAGACTCACACACATATAGCCAATTAATGTTTGACGTGGCACAAAGAACAAACAATGGAGAAAGGATAGTCTCTTACATCAATGTTGCTGGGAACTGGATATTCACATCCAGAACAATGAAATTGGTTCCCATATTACACCACTCACAAAAGCTACCTCAAAATGGATTAAAGACTTAAGTGTAAGACCTAAAATCATGAGCTTCTAGAATAAACCCTAGGGAAAAATCTCCTTGAAATTGGTCTTGACAATGATTTCATGGATATGACATCCAAAGAACAGCAAAGAAAGCAAAAATAAACAAATGGGCTCCAATAAACTAAACAGCTCTTGCACAGCAAAATGATCATCAAAATGAAAAGGCAACCTATGGAATGGGAGAAAATATTGCAAACTACATTTCTGGTAAGGGGTTAATATTTTATATATATAAAGAACTTACAACTCAATAGCAAAATAGTAATAATAAGAAGAAGGGGGGATTCTGGAAGATGGTGGCATAGGAGGATGCTGGGCTCACTGCGCGTCCTGCTGATCACTTAGATTCTACCTACACCTGCCAAAATAACCCAGAAAACCGCCAGAGGATTAGCAGAACAGAGTCTCCAGAGCCAAGCGCAGACGAGAGGCCCACGGAAGAGGGTAGGAAAGGCGGCGAGGTGGAGCGCGCTCCACCATCTGGCAGGAGGGAGCCAGGGTGGAGGGGTGGCCCACCGGCCAAGCAGAGCCCCCCAGTCTGGCTTGCAAAAGTGGAGGGGCTGGACAGAGTGTGTTCCCACAGCAAGCGGGACTTAGCATCTGGGAGTTCATAAGTTAACAGCTCTGCTCTGAAAGAGGGAAGGCTGGAGGACAAAGGTAGGGAGAGTTGCTGATCCCCGGGACTACAGAGCTCAGTTTGGTGGGGAACAAAGGTACTAGCCAGCGCCATCTCCCTCAGCCATCCCCAGCCAAAATCCCAAAGGGAACCAGTTTCTGCCAGAGAACTTGCTTGATCCACGTAAACACCCAAAGCTGTGCTTCTGTGGAGCCGTCCCTCCGGCAGCGGGTCTGACTCCCTCCCCTCACAGGGACCCTCCTGAAGTGGATCACCTAAGGATAAGCGAGCTAAGCCTGCCCCTCCTGCCCCCATGCACCTTGCCTACCCACCCCAGCTAATACACCAGATCCCCAGCACCACAAGCCTGGCAGTGTGCAAGTAGCCCAGACGGGACACGCCACCCCACAGTGAATCCCACCCCTAGGAGAGGGGAAGAGAAGGCACACACCAGTCTGACTCTGGCCCCAGCGGTGGGCTGGGGGCAGACATCAGGTCTGACTGTGGCCCCACCCACCAAATCCAGTTATACACCACAGCACAGGGGAAGTGCCCTGCAGGTCCACACCACTCCAGGGACTATCCAAAATGACCAAACAGAAGAAGTCCCCTCAAAAGAATCTCCAGGAAATAACAACAGCTAATGAACAACAGCTAATGATCAAAAAGGATTTAAATAATATAACAGAAAGTGAATTTAGAATAATAGTCATAAAATTAATTGCTGGGCTTGAAAACAGTATAGAAGGACAGCAGAGAATCTCTTGGTACAGAGATCAAGGGACTAATGAACAGTCAGGAGGAGATGAAAAATGCTTTAAACGAGATGCAGAGTAAAATGGAAACATCCACAGCTCGGATCGAAGAGGCAGAGGAGAGAATAGGTGAACTAGAAGATAAAATTATGGAAAAAGAGGAAGCTGAGAAAAACAGAGATAAAAAAATCCAGGAGTATGAGGGGAAAATTAGAGAACTAACTGATACACTAAAAAGAAATAATATACGCATAATTGGTATCCCAGAGGAGGAAGAGAGAGGGAAAGGTGCTGAAGGTGTACTTGAAGAAATCATAGCTGAGAACTTCCCTGAACTGGGGAAGGAAAAAGGTATTGAAATCCAAGAGGCACAGAGAACTCCCTTCAGACGTAACTTGAATCGATCTTCTGCATGACATATCATAGTGAAACTGGCAAAATACAAGGAAAAAGCGAAAATTCTGAAAGCAGCAAGGGATAAACGTGCCCTCACATATAAAGGGAGACCTATAAGACTCGTGACTGATCTCTCTTTTGAAACTTGGCAGGCCAGAAAGAATTGGCAGGAGATCTTCAATGTGATGAACAGAAAAAATATGCAGCAGAGAATCCTTTATCCAGCAAGTCTGTCATTTAGAATAGAAGGAGAGATAAAGGTCTTCCCAAACAAACAAAAACTGAAGGAATTCGTCACCACTAAACCAGCCCTACAAAAGATCCTAAGGGGAATCCTGTGAGACAAAGTATCAGAGACATCACTACAAGCATAAAACATACAGACATCACAATGACTCTAAACCTGTATCTTTCTATAATAACACTGAATGTAAATGGATTAAATGCACCAACCGAAAGACAATGGGTATCAGAATGGATAAAAAAACAAGACCCATCTATTTGCTGTCTACAAGAGACTCATTTTAGACCTGAGGACACCTTTAGATTGAGAGTGAGGGGATGGAGAACTATTTATCATGCTACTGGAAGCCAAAAGAAAGCTGGAGTAGCCATACTTATATCAGACAAACTAGACTTTAAATTAAAGGCTGTAACAAGAGATGAAGAAGGGCATTATATAATAATTACAGGGTCTATCCATCAGGAAGAGCTAACAATGATAAATGTCTATGCGCCAAATACGGGAGCCCCCAAATATATAAAACAATTACTCATAAACATAAGCAACCTTATTGATAAGAATGTGGTAATTGCAGGGGACTTTACACCCCACTTACAGAAATGGATAGATCATCTAGACACACGGTCAATAAAGAAACAAGGGCCCTGAAAGACACATTGGATCAGATGGACTTGACAGATATATTTAGAACTCTGCATCCCAAAGCAACAGAATATACTTTCTTCTCGAGTGCACATGGAACATTCTCCAAGATAGATCATATACTGGGTCACAAAACAGCCCTTCATAAGTTTACCAGAATTGAAATCATACCATGCATACTTTCAGACCACAATGCTATGAAGCTTGAAATCAACCACAGGAAAAAGTCTGGAAAACCTCCAAAAGCATGGAGGTTAAAGAACACCCTACTAACGAATGAGTGGGTCAACCAGGCAATTAGAGAAGAAATTAAAAAATATATGGAAACAAATGAAAATGAAAATACAACAATCCAAACGCTTTGGGATGCAGCGAAGGCAGTCCTGAGAGGAAAATACATTGCAATCCAGGCCTATCTCAAGAAACAAGAAAAATCCCAAATATAAAATCTAACAGCACACCTAAAGGAAATAGAAGCAGAATAGCAAAGGCAGCCTAAACCCAGCAGAAGAAGAGAAATAATAAAGATCAGAGCAGAAATAAACAATATAGAATCTAAAAAAACTGTAGAGCAGATCAATGAAACCAAGAGTTGGTTTTTTGAAAAAATAAACAAAATTGACAAACCTCTAGCCAGGCTTCTCAAAAAGAAAAGGGAGATGACCCAAATAGATAAAATCATGAATGAAAATGGAATTATTACAACCAATCCCTCAGAGATACAAACAATCATCAGGAAATACTATGAAAAATTATATGCCAACAAATTGGACAACCTGGAAGAAGTGGACACATTCCTAAACACCCACACTCTTCCAAAACTCAATCAGGAGGAAATAGAAAGCTTGAACAGACCCATAACCAGCGAAGAAATTGAATCGGTTATCAAAAACCTCCCAACAAATAAGAGTCCAGGACCAGATGGCTTCCCAGGGGAGTTCTACCAGACGTTTAAAGCAGAGATAATACCTATCCTTCTCAAGCTATTCCAAGAAATAGAAAGGGAAGGAAAACTTCCAGACTCATTCTATGAAGCCAGTATTACTTTGATTCCTAAACCAGACAGAGACCCAGTAAAAAAAGAGACCTGCAGGCCAATATCCCTGATGAATATGGATGCAAAAATTCTCAATAAGATACTAGCAAATCGAATTCAACAGCATATAAAAAGAATTATTCACCATGATCAAGTGGGATTCATTCCTGGGATGCAGGGCTGGTTCAACATTCGCAAATCAATCAACGTGATACATCACATTAATAAAAGAAAAGATAAGAACCATATGACCCTGTCAATCGATGCAGAAAAGGCCTTTGACAAAATTCAGCACCCTTTCTTAATAAAAACCCTTGAGAAAGTCGGGATAGAAGGAACATACTTAAACATCATAAAAGCCATTTATGAAAAGCCCACAGCTAACATCATCCTCAATGGGGAAAAACTGAGAGGTTTTTCCCTGAGATCAGGAACACGACAGGGATGCCCATTCTCACCGCTGTTTAACATGTGTTGGAAGTTCTAGCATCAGCAATCAGACAACAAAAGGAAATCAAAGGCATCAAAATTGGCAAAGATGAAGTCAAGCTTTCACTTTTTGCAGATGACATGATACTATACATGGAAAATCGAATAGACTCCACCAAAAGTCTGCTAGAACTGATACATGAATTCAGCAAAGTTGCAGGATACAAAATCAATGTACAGAAATCAGTTGCATTCTTATACACTAACAATGATGCAACAGAAAGACAAATAAAGAAACTGATCCCATTCACAATTGCACCAAGAAGCATAAAATACCTAGGAATAAATCTAACCAAAGAGGTAAAAGATCTGTATGCTGAAAACTATAGAAAGCTTATGAAGGTAATTGAAGAAGATATAAAGAAATGGAAAGACATTCCCTGCTCATGGATTGGAAGAATTAATATTGTCAAAATGTCAATACTACCCAAAGCTATCTACACATTCAATGCAATCCCAAGCAAAATTGCACCAGCATTCTTCTCGAAACTAGAACAAGCAATCCTAAAATTCATATGGAACTACAAAAGGCCCCGAATAGACAAAGTAATTTTGAAGAAGACCAAAGCAAGAGGCATCACAATCCCAGACTTTAGCCTCTACTACAAAGCTGCACTCATCAAGACAGCATGGTATTGGCACAAAAACAGACACATAGACCAATGGAATAGAATAGAAACCCCAGAACTAGACCCACAAACGTATGGCCAACTCATCTTTGACAAAGCAGGAAAGAACATCCAATGGAAAAAAGACAGTCTGGTTAACAAATGGTTCTGGGAGACTTGGACAGCAACATGCAGAAGGTTGAAACTAGACCACTTTCTCATACCATTCACAAAAATAAACTCAAAATGGATAAAGGACCTGAATGTGAGACAGGAAACCATCAAAACCCTAGAGGAGAAAGCAGGAAAAGGCCTCTCTGACCTCAGCCATAGCAATTTCTTACTCGACACATACCCAAAGGCAAGGGAATTAAAAGCAAAAATGAATTATTGGGACCTTATGAAGATAAAAAGCTTCTGCACAGCAAAGGAAACAACCAACAAAACTAAAAGGCAACCAACGGAATGGGAAAAGATATTTGCAAATGACATATCGGACAAAGGGCCAGTATCCAAAATCTATAAAGAGCTCACCAAACTCCACACCCGAAAAACAAATAACCCAGTGAAGAAATGGGCAGAAAATATGAATCGACACTTCTCTAAAGAAGACATCCGTTTGGCCAACAGGCACATGAAAAGATGCTCAACGTCGCTCCTTATCAGGGAAATACAAATCAAAACCACACTCAGATATCACCTCATGCCAGCCAGAGTGGCCAAAATGAACAAATCAGGAGACTTCAGATGCTGGAGAGGATGTGGAGAAATGGGAACCCTCTTGCACTGTTGGTGGGAATGCAAACTGGTGCAGCCACTCTGGAAAACAGTGTGGAGGTTCCTCAGAAAATTCAAAATAGACCTACCCTAGACCCAGCAGTAACACTGCTAGGAATTTACCCAAGGGATACAGTAGTGCTGATGCATAGGAGCACTTGTACCCCAATGTTTATAGCAGCACTCTTAATAATAGCCAAATTATGGAAAGAACCTAAATGTCCATCAACTGATGAATGGATAAAGAAATTGTGGTTTATATACACAATGGAATACTATGTGGCAATGAGAAAGAACGAAATATGGCCCTTTGTAGGAACGTGGATGGAACTGGAGAGTGTGATGCTAAGCGAAATAAGCCATACAAAGAAAGACAGATACCATATGTTTTTACTCTTATGTGGATCCTGAGAAACTTAACAGAAACCCATGAGGGAGGGGAAGGAAAAAAAAAAGAGGTTAGGGTGGGAGAGAGCCAAAGCATAAGAGACTGTTAAAAACTGAGAACAAACTGAGGGTTGATGGGGGGTGGGAGGGAGGGGAGGGTGGGTGATGGGTATTGAGGAGGGCACCTTATGGGATGAGCACTGGGTGTTGTATGGAAACCAATTTGACAATAAATTTCTTATATTGAGAAAAAATGAAGAAGAAGAAGAAGAAGAAGAAGAAGAAGAAGAAGAAGAAGAAGTCCAATTTATGAATGGGCAAAGGACCCAAATTTTCCCGAGAAGACATACACATGGATAACAGGCAATGAAAAAATGTTCAACATTGATAATCAACAGGGAAATGCAAATAAAAACCACAATGAGTTAACTCTTCACATCTGTTAGGATGGCTGTTATAAAGAAGACAGGATATAACAAATGTTGGTGAGGATGTGGAGAAAAGAAACCCTTGTACACTGTTGATATAATGTTCATTGGTATAGCCATTAAAGAAAACAGTATGGAGTTTAAAAAAAATTGAACACAGAACTACCATATCATTCAGCAATCCCACTTTAGGGTATATATCCAAAGGAAACAAAATCGGTATCTCAAAGATATATCTGCCCTTCCATGTTCATGTTCATTGCAGAATTATTCAAAATAGCTAAGATATGGAAAAGACCTAAGTATCTGTTGACAGATGATTTCACAATGAAAATGTGATAATTATATATATATAAATTATTATTTATATTTATTATACATATTATATAAAATTGTATACAATAATTATATATAACAATAATATTATATAATTTATATGTAAATTATATATTATATATAAATATAATATATAAATATAATATATTATATATTATTATATAATATTGTTTAATCACAAAAAGAAGAAAATCCTGCCATTTGTAACAACATTGTGCTATTTGAAACAACATTGAAGAAACTGTAGGGCATTATGCAAATCCAGAAAGGGAAAGACAAATACCATATAATATCATGTATGTAAAATCTGAAAAAAATAAGTCAGAAGTGTAGAATGGTGATTTCCAGGAGGTAAGTGGTGGGGGAAATGGAGAGATGTTGGCCAAAGTGTACAAACTTTCAGTTTTACAGTGAATAAATTTTGAGGATCTAACATGGTAGCTTTGGTTAATAATAGTGTATTTTATACTTGAAATTTGCTAAATCTTAAGTGTTCTCACTACTGGAAAAAAGGTAACTATATGAGATTATGGATGTGTTAATTAACTTGATTGTTGTAATCATTTCACAATGTATACATAAATTGTCATGTTGTACACTTTAAGCATATACAATTTCATTTGTCAATTATATCAATAAAACTTGAAAAAATAAAATTTGCTTTAAGATGACTACTTTCTCCATGTTGATGGCTATTTTTCTTAATATTTGTAAGAACACTTTATATATTGACATTAACCCTTTGTTACATGTACTGCAAATACTTTCACCCCATTTGTCATTTGCCTTTCAACTTTACTTATGGTATGTGGTAGAAGATTTAAACTTTGTCTGTTAACATGTCTACTGACCTTTTACATTGTTTTTCCACTAGTGTCATGTTTAAAATAGCTTTCCCATTCCAAGATTTTAGAAATGTATTTTCCTCTGGTCCTTTAAAGTTTTTAAAAACATTGCTAATGGACTTCTGTTACATATAATTAGATTAATGATAATCCTTGGTTCTTCATACACTATCATTATTGTCCCATTTATGTCATTTATTATGTAATAATTTAACAAATGTCTGTGAACCGACCACTTAACCCAAAAGTTACCATATTATCAATAACTCATATCTACCTATGGGTATCTTTTTTATTGTATTATTTTCCCATTCCCAGAAGTAACCTAAATATTGCATTTATCATTCCCTTGCCTTAAAAATAGTTTTATCATATGCATATATATATACATACTTATATGTAAATAGACACTATATTGCTTAGTTCTACTTAGTTTTGAACTTTATAAGTTGCTGTATTCTGGGACTGCTTTATTCATTTAACTTTATGCTATTAAGATTTATCCATTGTGTTGGATAAGGCTATAGTTAATTTTCACTTGAATAATTAATAGAAATAAGCCAGGTGAATGATGAATAGAAGAATACTTCAGGTGGCAAAATAACATGTGCTAAGGTCCCAAGATAGGAAAAAACATGCCAGTCTTGAGAAGCTATAAAAAGGAATGCCAGTGACTTTAGAATACTGAGGCCCCGGGGGGAGAGTAATTGAATATGAACCAGGAATGGCAGGTAAGAACCAGACTAGACAGAGCCTTGTAGATCACGGTACGGATCCGGGCTTTTATCCTAAGTGCAATGGAAGTCATTATGCAGGGGAATAAAATGGTCTGGTTCGCCAAATTAAAAGATTAATCTGGCTACACATAAAGAATAGATTGAGAAGAGTTAGCATGAATCCGATCCTGAGGTGGTTTTCTGTTATTTTCCTTATTTTATAGATGAGGAAACTAAAGCTCAGAGAGGATCTAGGCATGGATCTGGAGTTCAGAGAGGTTGGTTCTGAGACATAGGTTCAGGTATTCATCAGCTTGTAGTCAAGCAATAAAATGAATGAGATCATAGGGGAGAGAATGTAGATAGAAAAGAAAAGAGGGTTAAGAAAGGCTTTGAGACACTCTAATATTTAGACTTAGAGGAGGAGGAAAGGAGGCCAAAAAGGAGCAGTAAGACTGAGTAAAACCATGGAAGTATTTTTACATAGAAGCCAAGAGAGAAACAAAACAAAACAAAACTGCTTCAAAAAAGTATCAGTGGTCACCTATGACAAATGTTGCTGACAGGTAAAGTGAATTAAGGACTGAAAAGTGGTTATTTGACTTAGCAACATAAAGGTGGTCAGTCTCTACTTCCTTATCCATCTTAGGACATGCACAGAGGAGCTTGAGACAAGTATTATTATTGTCTCCTTTGTTTTTTGTGTGAAGAAGTTAAAGCTCAGAGGAGTTAGGTAACTTGCTTCAGGTAAAACAGGTAGGGAATAGCAAACTTGGAATTAGAAGTCTTCTTATCCCAAATTCAATCTTCTTTCAACTATACCACAGTTGATTTTTATATCTGGGAGGTTTTTTAGTTTGCTACAGGACTTACAAGGTCCCACAGGTAGTACAGAGCTGAATCCATTTCAACATGCCTGGAGTGTCTATTACTTATAAGGTTCTGTGGTCATCACTATAAAACATTTGAAAATGAAAAGACACAGACCATACCCCTAAGGAGCTTGTACAGTCTAGTAAGACAGTATCTATAGAACTACATTATAAGACAACATGGAAGTAATGGAAACACCAAAGTGAGGATTTGGGTTAGATATGGATATATGACTTGGTGACAGAGAGAGCTTGTTCATCTTCCTATTTATTGCTATATAATCTTATGTGCCTGACAAAAAAAGGTTGGTGCTCAATAAATAATAAGTATTGAGCACCAACTTTTTGCCAGGTGTGTAGTGATTATATAGCAGTAAATAGGAAGTAGACTCTGGCTATCATAAGTAATAAAAGTTTTTTTTTTAATTAGGAAAATAGGGAACTTACTGAAAGTGGGATGTCATAGAGTTAAGGGAAGAGTTGAATCAGAAAGGTTAGGAACCAGGTCAGCTCTGTGGGCACAAAAGCAGTATGAATTTATGGATCTTCGCTCCAGCTTTAATGTGACTCCCCTGCCCCAAGTAACCCCTGACTGTTTCAATTAAAAATGTCATGGTCCATGGAAAGAGAAATTGATTGTCCCAGTTGAATCAGGGATCTTTCCCTAAAATAAGTTATTATGGCCAACAGGGAAAGTTTACATATCACAGACATCAGACATGGTCATTACAATATGCTTTCAAACCAGTTCCAAAGAAGGTAAATCCTTATTAATTGGACACCCATTCCATCACATATGGTACTTACTAAAAGACTAATATCAAGAGGAATGAGATTAAGGGAATGTGTTCACTTGCCACAGAAGATTGATATTACAAGTCTTTCCTGTCATAAGAACTTTCTGTCATCAGTGAGCTGACCAAAGGTAACTAACAGAGAATTTCTGAAATAGAAGGTGCCCATGGCCACTATTAATTCAATCTCCTCATTATATAATTCAGAATATGAAGCTATTTTTGCAGTATTTCATGTAGAGAAATAGCAAATAAGTGGTATACAAGAAACTTCTGAACTTTAATCCTGTGGACACTTTCTTTGCTAAACATTGTACAATGCTTAGCACTGTACTTATAACATAACCATAGTATCTTTCAAACCTCCTCATGATATCATGCTCAGGTATAGGCAGGAATCTAGCAAAAGGTATGTGTTATCCATGGTCAGAAGTCCAGAGAATTGGGTGAAGCTGAATAGCTTCTATAAGAAGACAGATAGCTAAGGTTAGGACACATGATGGATAAGTAATCAGGAAGAGATAGCTGAGGTTAGGACACATGATGGATAAGTAATCAGGGACATGCCAGTGACAGTTTAAGACAGGACTAAAAGACAGGATTCTTATCCTTCTGAATTTTCTCTTCTTGAAGCTAAAAAGCCCTAGTCCATCCACTGGGAAAGGAAAGTGACTTCCCCATATGACCTTTTATCAAGATCATAGCTTATAGAATTATTCAAACCATCCTTCCTGCTTTATGTAACAAATGTCCCTAACTATAACTGCCTCCATTTGTCTTTAACCTATTAATGTCAAGTAAACTGGGTGTCTTCTCTTCCCAATATCATGACTGATGAGGTTAGTGTAGGAAATACAGTATAGTGAGAAAGAATGTATATCTGGAGCTGTACTACTTGGGCTCAAATCCCAGATTTACCATTTCATAGGGGTGTGATTTTTGGCAAGTTATTCTACTCCCTGGGCTTTGTTTTCTAACCTATAAAAATGAAGATAATAATAATGCCTGCTTCATACTGAGGTTGTGTAAATAAAATGAAGTGATGCATCTTTGGGGGCATGAGAAAGCATATATAAATAATCTGACTTCAAAGTAAAAAACACATCTAGAGGCAAAGATTCTATAATTCAGATGAACCAGACCCTCAAAAACTATGTACCCTAGCACTGACTTGACAGAACTCAGAACACTTAAATCAACCATCAGCAATCAACTATAAACCCTAGAAGTCATCCTAAAAGCACACTGCCACTAGGTGACTGCTCCAACTACCATTGCTAATTCAGCCCTGAGGCAAGGTATCCAGATGGATGTTCTAAGGGAGAATAGATGGGGCAAGTGATTCATAACAGGTGTGTCTCTCTTAGCTGCCTCCTTTTTTTGGTTTGTTTGTTCTTTTCTGTATTTTTTGCATTATTCTTTCTTAAACTGAAGTATAATTAACATACAATGTTTTATTAGTTTCAGGTGTTTGTTGTTTAAAACCGGATAACACTCAGATAGATTCCAGAAGATATTGCCTTCAACCATTCTTTCAACAAATACTGAGCTCCTACTATATGGCAACCACTGTTCAGTATGTTAATGATACATCAAAGATCAAAATAGATGTCCCTGCTCCTACTGTGCTTGTACATTAGAGGGAGGGTCATCACTGAACCACAGAAACAAAAATACATATGATTGTTTTAGATTGTGATCAGTACTATAATAAAGATAAAATGAGATAAGGTAACAGTGCCTGGGCTATGAGAATTACTTTAATCTGGGTGGTCAGGGAAAGCTTCCCTGAGATCTGGAGGATATTGAAGCCCATCATGGGTAGAACTAGATAGGAAGAAAGAGAAATGCAAAGTCCCTTAGTTCAGATAGGTATTAGCATATTGGAATAAAAAGGAGATCAGTGGGGCGCGTGGATGGCTTAGTCAGTTAAGCATCCTACTTTGGCTCAGGTCATGATCTCATGGTCCGTGAGTTTAAGCCCCACGTGGGGCTCTGTGCTGGACAGTTCAGAGCCTGGAGCCTGCTTCAGATTCTGTGTCTCCCTCTCTCTCTTCCCCTCCCCAACTCATGCGCGCGCGCGCGCGCGCGCTCTCTCTCTCTCTATCAAAAATAAATAAACATTAAAAAAATTTAAAAAAAAGAGGTAGGCAGGAGCTGGATATAGAGTTGGTGATGGCTTCTTAGGGGTAGTAGTGTAAAGCATAAGAAGTGGGCAGATTCTGGTCACATTTTTAAAGACAGAGCCAACAGGATTTCTTGAAGAAATTGAATGTGAAGTATAAGAGAAAAAGAGGAATGAAGGCTGTCTCCAAGATTTTTGGCCTGAGCAAACAGGTGTTGCCATTAACTATAATGGAGAATGGCATTAAATATAATTTCTGATTGGTCATTCTGGAATTCCAGTAATACCTGTGGATGGAACTTCAGGGCCCTCCTCTGACTTTGAGCTGCCTAGTTATGGAGTGGGACAGTGGGGTGGTACTGCTGTTTTGCATGAGTTAGAGACATGAAACACATTTCCCCACCCTCTCTTCCCATTCTAGTGAGAAACGTGGAGACTTACACAGATGAGAGATAGAAAAAACTGAGCACACTGGAACCAGAACGGTGAAGCCAAAGGGACAGCAGATCTGTTGTAGTGACTTCAGTCCAGAAACTGTAGGGTAGTGGGCGGCGCCAATGAGGGCGCCACAGTAACTTTCTTGGCGATTTGGCAGCCTAAGGAACCACTTTTCACCAGAAACAAAGCAAAGAGATGGGGTAGTGTAGGGCAGTGGCCTGGCAAGCCTGGAAGGAGTTTGGGTGGAGCTGTGCAAGCTTGGCTGAGGGGGAGGGGAAGCCGCCACTAGCAACTAACCTTAGCTTCCTAAACTCAGCAGAAAGGTCAGAGGTATTGTCGGAAAGGCAAGAAGCCCAGTGATTCTGCTTGCCCGCCAAACCAAGACAAAAACCCAAGTTGTGCCATGCAGCTTTAAAGGGGCTGGTGATTGACAGAATGTGTAGCAGTGGATGGGGTGGAGCCGCTGGGTGGGGTCTGGGACAGGCAGCTGGGAGAAACCAAAAGGAAGAAAAAAGAAAACCATTGCCCCTGTTGTCGCTATTGCCGTGCACGGGAAGCTAGCCAAAAAGAAACTAAAAGGAGTGGTTTGGAGCTCACCTTCACTCCTATCCCCAGCCAACTCTCTCGAACCCTCTGTCTCCTTTTGAGATCATTAAAATCGAGTAAACACCGGCACTAGTCTGTGCCCATTCCCCCAAGTCTGCACTGAACTAGGTTTGTAGTACCGAGGGAGTGAGGACCCCGTGTCCACCAGCTCAAACCCGGCCCCGCCCCGTCGGCTCTGGCCCAAGGCTCGGAGCAGAGGATGACTTTGGAGGTGCAGAATCCGAAAGTAAGTCCCTTTTATTTTGCCTACCCACCCCCTCTCCTTCCTTTTGCCACCCTCACTGGGGTCTCCCGCTGTGCTACAAAGGAGCAGTCTGACAGAAGGGGACTTTCAAGGAGGATCCTGAGGGTGGAGCAGAGTGGGATGGGGTAAGGGGAGGGGAGGGGAGGAGGGGTGGTGCTTTAGAGCCTAGGGGAACTGCTACCCACGGGATAGACGTTCACAGTTTAACGGTTGCATAGATACAGCCTTGATTTCCCCTTCTGTCATTACAGCCTCGACTTACCCTCTCCAGGCGTTCTTTCTTGGTGTCACACTCCAGCATCCCTATCTGGTTGCTTAATGCCTTAAAGCTGGGAGGGCTCCATCTTGCCTGGCTTCTTAAAGAGACAGTGCACCAGTTCAACTGAGGGAAGTCTGTATTGGAAATTCAGTTTGGAGAAGGATGACATTGACTCACTGTACTATGACACTACATGTGTTGTGGGAATTTGTGAGGCAAAGGAAGCTTTTAATTTCTCACACCAGCCTCTTAATGTTCAGTTGATACTCAGAAGGACACATTGGGCAGTGTTGCCAACTTGCACTTTGGCTCTGCAGGTTTAGCTAAAGGGGGAAATTTTATGCTTCCCGAGAGGTGACATGGTTGTGCAGATGGCTTGAAAATATGTATTTATTCTACAAATATTTATGGAATGCCAGATTTTTGCCTATGGCTGTTCCTGCTGCTGCTGTCTGTAATATGTCAAGACCATGTAGAATGGCGTCACCGACTCCTTTCTTAACAGATTGGAAGCCACAGTTTCTTCCTAAAATATGGAAATTAATGTTGAATTTGATTCCAACGTTTACCAAGCATCTGTTATGTTAAAGATCCAATGGTTCATGTTTATTGTCTTTCTGTTAGTAATAGGCATTGATATATCCAAGCCTAAGTGACTAGGAGATCCAGCTGGAAAAGACAGGAACTCAAGTGAAAATGACATGCAAAGAGAGAGGGGCTGCATGCTTTAATAGGGAAGCTAAGGCCACCTTGGGTAATCTGTCATTACCATGTTCATGTCCTGTCAGGAACATTGTGTTGGGGAGTAGTGCTTCAACAACTTTCTTCTCCTGTTAAATAAAGTAACTTGTGTTGAGATTTGTTAGAAAGCCTCATACAGACCAGTGACATGTCTTCCATGTTTGTCTCTCTCATGTTTCTGCTTAGGGAGAGTAGCAGGACTTGGTGGAGACTGATGATATCTCATAGGTCAAAGAGATGAAAGCATGTTGTTTGAAGTTTTAGGGCTCCTATTTCACTGTGAAAGTTTCTGTTTGGTCAATGGAATGCCATTGCTCCCAGTGCTCTGCAATTCACCAGTTTAGCTGTCTCTGGTATTAAATGCAACACACAGAACACCTCCCTTTTTTATGTGCTAGGTTTCATTGCATCCTTAGTGCTAACTCCCATCAAGGGCATGTGCCAGTTCTAGGTTTCTAGGAAACATTTAGCTAAAGCACCTTCTTCCATGCCCATTCTCCTCAGTTGGTTTTCCAAACCTCAAAATGACCTTATTCTAAATGGCCATATTATTGAGCGTACTGGATTCAGATAAAGAAGAAAACTTCACCTCGGGTCCTTTCTTTCTAAATTCTCTGGCCTATGGGCTACTTAAAACACAGGAAACATATTCAGCTGGAACCGTCCTAGTAACTTTCATCAGTGGGAGTACAGTCTTGTCCCAGAGCCAAGAGCTACTTGTACATGTCATACCCACGGAACTCTGCTATCCACACCCTTGGATGGAGGGTGGAGAAGGAGCTATGTGTTGGTTCCATAGTCAACTTCCTGCATTTGGTATGCATGAAATATTTTAGGAACTGCTGTGCTTCCATTTTAACCTTTGATTGTCACGTTCTGTTCACGTTGGTTTGTTTTTCTTTAGGAGAGTTTCTAGTTGCAGGATAAGGGAACTGGGTAATTCTTAGCTGTCATAAAATATCATTGCTGAAATATGGCTATTCTTTTCCTAGGATAATGAAAGGTTTGTGAACCCACTAACAAGTACTGCAGGCAAGCAACAGAAATCCTTCTTTAAGGGCTTCAAGTAACTTCCTCAGAGCAATTTAAATTGTTTGGTGTCATTCATTCTGCTTCCTGGGATTGTGAAGAATGTCTGTCTATGGAGGGGCAAAAGAGTTTTATTGCAGAGAGGACACTTTTCATCCTATCTTTTTCTCTGTATTTTACTAACAGTAGTTTTGACCCCCCAATTCCTCTTCTGGAATGCATGGATCCAGGGGTTAGGCTAGACCAGAATACCTTGCCTCTACATTTACTTTGGTCTGAGTTCCTTCCTAGTTGTTCCTCAGCCCTCAAGGGTTGGGAGCTGTGATAGACAAAGGTATCAACACAAAAGTGCATTGTGTTATGATATTAATTCATTCATTCAACAAATACTGAGAATTAACTCAGTGCCATCAGTGCACAAGATTCTGGGAATATATAACAGTAAACAAAACAAAGCTCTTGCCCTCTTGGAGATTATATTCTAATGAGGATGTGTTGGTGAAGGGGAAAGACAAACAGCAAAGGTGTTTTTTGCAGGAGGATATGGTGGGAGAAAGGATATAAAGCCTTGAGATTGTGGAGTGCTATTTATTATAGAGCAGTCAAGGAAAGCTTCTTTGATATGGTGATATTTATGAATATATCAGAATATAGTGAGAGAGCCAGCCATGAGAATACCTGATCACAGAGTGTTCTAGACAGAGGAAATAGAATGTGCAAAGGATTGCTGTGTTCAAGAAATAGGAAGAAGGCCCATATCACTAGAGTAGAAAGGAGGAGAATGGTAGGATATGAGGTCAGAGAGACAGAGAGGGTCAGATTTTATAGGACCTGTGAACACTTTGACTTTTATTCTGAGTGAGTTAGGAAGCCATTTTTAAAGAAAATAATCAACAATTTTATCATTTTAAATTCTACTCTAGTAAGAAGGATGAATCTTCCATTGTTCATCTTAACACAATCAAGATGATTATGTTTTAATGCTTTGGATACAATGCTCCTTTAAAAAAAACTTAGCTTATTGATGAATTCATGTCAACTCATACAATTTAATTTCATACTAACATTGTTTTATAACATAATTATCTGAAAAAGGTTTCAAACACATTTGAAACTACTTAGATACTAAAAGTCTTTTCCATGTACTTTAATAAAAAAGCACAATAAATTTATTAGCACTTGAATAATGCTTAAACTTTTAAAGAAAACATAAGATTTTGTAGTACTATTTTAGTCTATCATGAAATTGTGAAAATTACTGACTTGGAAACTTTTTTAAGCTTTCAGTCTTGCTAGCACATATGATTTCTACTAAGCTATTTACTATCCTTCTTCCCAAGTCCTTCCTAGTGGGGAAGTGTATTTCATGAACCATTTCATTTAATCTTCATAATAGTCTTGTAAGGTAGGCACTATTATCGTTTCCATTTTACATATGAGGAAACTAAGGCACTAAAAACTAATGAAAAGCAAAGTGCCTTACCCAAGGCCACACAGCTAGTAAGTGGAAGAGGACCCATTCTTTCCTATACCTTCGGAGAAGTTGTTCCATCAGCTTCCTTTTCTATCTTCCTTGATTTATTTTTCTTCTTTGGTTCTCCTACTCATCCAACTATCCCCACCTATTTATTGAAGATGTACTGTGTGCCAAGCCCTCTATCAAATACTTTATGTGTATCAATTCATACAAATCTCACAACAATTTTATGAAGAAAGTACTATTATTTTCACCATTTTTCAGTTAGGGAAACTGGGGCACAGAAAAATCTGGCAATATGCAAATCTTGCAATTTGTACAAGTTTACACATCTAGTAAATGGCAAAGCTGAGATTTAAACCCAAGCCTACAGACGGGGCGCCTGGGTGGCGCAGTCGGTTAAGCGTCCGACTTCAGCCAGGTCACGATCTCGCGGTCCGGGAGTTCGAGCCCCGCGTCAGGCTCTGGGCTGATGGCTCAGAGCCTGGAGTCTGTTTCAGATTCTGTGTCTCCCTCTCTCTCTGCCCCTCCCCTGTTCATGCTCTGTCTCTCTCTGTCCCAAAATAAATAAAACGTTGAAAAAAAAAATTTTTTTTTTTAAAAACCCAAGCCTACAGAGTCTGCACCTAGACTATTATGCTATACTGCCTAATCTTCAGCTTGTAAGCACATTCTTTCCCAAACCCCCTGAAAAAAAATCAATTTTTCTTTAACAATATTCACTCAAATTACCACTCCATTTTTCTGCAATTTTATTTAAATCATTACTGAAATTGCTCTTGCCAAATTTACCTAAAGATCTCCTCAGTGTCATGTCCAGTGCTCTCTTTTTAGGTTTTCAACATAGTTGACTCTACTACATTTGAAGCTGTTGTACATGCCATCCTTATTTAAAACCTTCCCTTCCTTGTCTTCCATGAGAATATTCTATCTTGGATTTCCACCTATCTTTCTAACTGTTGTTTTTGTTCTCTTCTCTAGCTAGCCACTCTATAACCCCTTTTTTGTGTTATCTCATCCACTTAAGAGTTTCAACTGTCATTTATACGGTGATGATGGTCTGTATGACAAATTGCATCTCCAAGCTGAATGTTTTTCTTGAGAGTGGACCTACCCATTTATCTGTTAAGCGCCCATCTTGACAGTTTATACTTAATATGTATAAAACTGAATTTGTAATCAAACCCTTCAGTCTCCTTTCTATCTCTGTCAGTAACATAATCAACCAAAAAATAAATCCTAGAGTCATCTGTGACTCTTTCTTCTCTTCACCTTCAAAATTTTGCTTCTTGGATCTTTATATGTTCTTCATCCTTACTTGTAGTGTCTTTGCTTAATTTTTCCATCTGTCTGATCTTGCACATGAAAATATCTCTTTTACTGTCATTTTATCTGCCTCTAACTTCTATAGGCTTTGTTACAGGTTAAATTATGTTCCTCAAAATATTTTGCAGCTTTAATTCCTAATGCCACAAAATGAGACTGTAGTTGGAAAAAGGGTATTTACAAAGGTAATCAAGTTAAAATGAGGTCAATTAGGACAGGACCTAATCCAATATGACTGGTCTCCTTATAAAAAGAGGAAATTTGGACACAAAGACAGAATCACAATAGAGGGAAGATGATATGAAGAAGCATGAGAAGACAACCATCTGCAAATCAGAAAGACAGGACTAGAACAGATTCTTTCCTCACAGTCCTCAGAAGGAACCAATGCTACTGACACCTTGACTTTAGTCCTTTAGCCTCCAGAACTGTGATAGTAAATTTCTGTTGAAGTTACCCAGTTTTGAGTACTTTGTTGTGGCAATCCTAGCAAACTATTAGGGACTCTAGAATACATGTTAGGATATCTCTAAACATGTTTTTATCTTGCCAGTGCTATGTTCAGAATCCTTCAAAGACTCCCCATCACTTATAGGATTAAATTCCTGCCACTTAGTAAGACACATCAGTCTGTCATGAGCCACCTTTGGTGTTTATTGCCTATGACTTTTCCTTATCACAAGAGCCACATTAAACAAACAGCTACTACTTGAATATAGCATGGTCTTTCACAAACACCATGCTTTATTTATGCTATTAGGATTTCCAAAATGTCTTTCTCCCTCTTACATGAACTACTCCCACCTCCACCTTTCCTTCTCTATCTTCCTTGATTTACTCTAGTTTTTATTCTAGTCTATTCTACTCTATTCTATGCTACTTTATTCTTCTCTTTTTGGTAAGCTTCTATGCATATCATGATATCCAATCAAGTGTCATTTTCTCTGTTCATGAAGCCTTGCTGTACCTTGGAGTATAGGTTCAGTTTGGATTGCCTGAGTGGAGGGGAAAGGGTATTCTAAGCAGGAAGAACCATATAACCAAAGACATCAACATAACGTGGGTTAGAGGAGGATGGAGTAGGGTTAAGGAAGGGGTGAGGTTAGAGAATTCTACCTGTGATAATAATATAAGCGGGACAAAAGCAGCTGCTGGAGAAGCAGCAATGTCAATATTCTTCCTCCATAGTGTCTCAGGGAAACAGCTAGGTCTCAAAGAATGTTATTATATAGCTAGTGTCACCTGATACTGAGATGGCCTGTATTTTGTTACTTGGAAAACTGTTCTTTCTAACAGTCCCTAACCTGGAGACACTTTTTTCTGGTCAGCAATGGCACGGTAGTAGAGTAGAAAATATTTTAAAAGGTTCAGAGTGGAGTGCATGGGTGGCTCAGTCAGTTAAGCGTCTGACGCTTGATTTCAGCTCAGGTCATAATCTCATAGTTCATAAGATTGAGCCCCACATCAGGCTCTGCACTGACAGTGTGGAGCCTGATTTGGATTTTCTCTCTCCCTCTCTTTTTGCCCCCCCCCCAAATAAATAAACTTTAAAAAATAACATAACATAAAATAAAAGGTTCAGAATGCTTTTCTGCTCTAGCAGAATGTGATATGCAGCTTTGACTTCTTTCAATGTGACTATATTAACCATCTTCACTTATTTAAGGCAGATGGTTTTGAAAAGGGGAAGCAACATTCATTGATTCATTCATCTCATTTACTCATTCAACATGCACGCCCTGAGAATCTTCTATGTAGCTAGGTCTGTGCTACAAGCTGGGAATACAAAAATATAAGACTTCAACCTTGCCCTGAAGCTGATCTGGGAGACAGAGAAAGCTCTAGCTAACATCCAGTATTTGTTGATCACTTACTATATGCCAGGTACCATGCTAAATCCTTTGCATGCTTCTCATTTAAACTCACCATAGGGTTATTCCCATTTTGTAAATGAAGACACTGAGGGTTAGAGGGCAGTTGAATAAACTCAAGGAGGGAGAAATTGGGAAACTGACAAGAAAATTATTAACATGAACAGGAAAGATGTGAGTGACATTAGGGGTGAAGGGGTCAGAGAAGACTTACTATAGGAGGTGATGTTTGAGTCTTAAAAATAATAAATAGGATTTTTTTCAAGGTAGGCAAGTAAAGAAAGAAAGGGCATTGTAGGTTAAGGAACATCGTATGTTGATGAATGGAGGTTCCAGAGATGTGGCATGTTTGGGAAATAGCGAATGTTTCATTATGGCTTGAACATAAGGATATTCTATGCCAGTGACAGGGAAAAGTCTGAAGAGGTAGACAGAATCCAGGACATGACCATAAATAAAGGAATCTCTATTTTTTTATAGGTACAGTATTAAGAGTACTTCCCCCCATATTCATTTTTATTGTTCAAAACCTTCAGGATTGCATAAAAAGCTGCTTCCAATGCTAAAGAGAAACTAGAGCCGTATTTGGCATTGAGGGTCAGTCAATATAGACTAGTAAAATTACTGGGGCCAGAGAGTGGACACAAACCTGATCATTCATTGGCTCTAAGAGTCATTGCAAAGCAGGATAAAAGGGTGAGTCCTCTACTTTCTGAGAGAACAGACTGATAAAAATAGCTCCTATTCAGGTAATCAATCAACAATTAATAATAAAGCAACTATGACAACAATAATAAATGAGACAGGTACTACTCTAACCACTGGATTTAGTATTTCCATGTGATAAATGGATAAATTATAGCACTCTGGATCTCTGGACCATATCTGTAAGGAAACTGGGAAAATTCTGCTAATAATTGGCAGAACTTGAATTCGAACCCAGATAGCCTGCCTCCAAATCCAAATTTTTAATCATTTTGATATCTTTAGCTAACTAGCCAGCAAGACCAAGAAGGAAATAGATCAAAGTGGATCACTACCTCTGGGCCCTGCTATCAGTGTAATGCCGTGCACACATGAGTACATATGAAAAAGATAGTAACAGTTGGAAGATATAAGTAGTAAGAAAACAACAGGTAAGGCAGGTACCTTGCTGACTGAGGTCACAATTTAAAGGCCCACAAACCATATTCAGGCCACAGATATACTTTATCTTGAACTATGTTTTTCCAAAATTTGATTTCACTACCAGTGTTTAAAAGGTAGAAGATTTCATGTTAAATATAGGCATGCAGCTTTCATGAAAAAACATTAAATGTATGGCATCACTGGGCCTATACTGTTTCATGGTGACATTTACCAGGAACTGAGAAGCATCTACCCAATTAGGCATTTTTATTTATCCATTTCTATTCTTTTGTTGCAGTGGACAGGATCCATCTGGAGCTAGTTTAAGTGCAACAGAAATGTCACTGGATCTTGGGAATGAACTGGATTTGCAAATGGGGAGTTGTTGGAAACACAAGCTGGTTTTCTTTATGTGTCTCATATTTGCTTCCTTGTTCATATCTGCTTGTTTCTTCTCTTTTAGCAGATTAAAGTACACAGTGGGAAACAGATAGCTCCTTCATCTCCCAAGTTCATATGTTATAGTTCGGTCACATGGAAAGGTAATGACTGGTTGTCTTAGTTCCAATCCTCAAGTCACAGAAAACTGAGCACTGATAGACCTGGCTCGAATCAGTTGCCTATACCTAAAGAAACTAGCTCTTGCCAGGAGACTAGGGTCATGTCATACAATATAAACTAGGATTATATATATTTTTAAATCAGAGAAGAGTTAGAAGAGGATTATTATGTATGGAGCAGATGCTTCCAAATATGCCCTCTGTACCAAACATTATTTTGGCCCTACTCACTTTGTGGTAGCTTTCTGCATTCTCTTGGAGGTCTCTCAACCGACTGCAGGCCTGACCTATCTAGTCTGCTTGCCATTTAAGTCCTGTTATTTTGGGAGTATGCAGGGTTCAGTGTACCCCAAGTGGCCTGATCCTTTCCTGTGATAAATTTGTTCCTATTACTGTACAAAGCAATTTGAGACCAAAATGGCCAGAACACCCTTCCTTAGCTTATTTTATTTTATTTTTTTTTTGGCACTTTGAATCCCACAGGACTTTCTTTTTCCAGTAGCTTAAAATCACCTAATTAAATATTATAATAGCCTAAAGGCCAGTGAATGGGGCCTAGTGAGTATATTCTTTTTTAAATTTTTTTTACATTTTATTTATTTTTGAGAGAGAGAGAGAGAGAGAGAGAGAGCGAGTGCATAAGTGGGGGAGGGGCAGAGAGAGGGAGACACAGAATCTGAAGCAGGCTCCAGGCTCCGAGCTGTCAGCACAGAGCCCGATAGGGGGCTCGAACCCACGAACCATGAGATCCTGACCTGAGCTGAAGTCAGTTGCCCAACCGACTGAGCCACCCAGGCACCCTGTGAGTATATTCTTAAAGAGTTAACAGTCCTGTATGAAAAAGAAAGAAGTCTAAAGTAAAGCAGCTTATAGTGGTATCCCTAGTACTAGAGAAGTAGCAAATGTTTCATTCATAAATGTAATTCCTGGGCTTTAGAATTAAACAAGATGACAGGGATTTACTGTGTTCCCCTTTCCTGGATTCCATTGAATCACAGGAACTTTCCAAGTTTTGTGGTTCCCAGTTGAGGCTTGGGACACTTCATGTTTCAATGATTTTTTTTTTCAGTGACTTCAAAGTTCTCTTCCTGATACTCCTTACCAAAGTGGCAGTTGATACTGAAGGATTCCACTTTCAGGACTGAGCTTTGGAGTGCAGGGATTGCTAGCCCTAGAGGGTGTTGAGAGGGAAGTTTCTCTCACTTCCAAAAGTACCAAAGTAAGCTGTCCTGGATGAAACTGTCTTTTCTCAAGATCCTGAGATGGATTACTCCTTAAGGAATCCAATCTCTCTGTCCAAGTCCTACTGACTCTTCTCAGGATTTACTTTGCCTTTTACAAATAGATTTATCCTGACTTCCTCAAGCTAAGAGTCATTTATTTCCAGATTAAGAGTCTACACTTTTCAAAGTAAAGTGGGAAGAACTCAGAGCCACAGCCAAGCAACTTTCTGGACAGAAGAATTTTACTTAAAGCACTTGAAATCAGGGCAAACATTAGTTTGCTTTCACATTCCTCTTTGATGATGCAGTAAAATGAGTAAAGTGGGTCTGTTGCTTTGGATCTCCCTCTCCTTCTTCTAGCTCCTTTCGCTGGCAGGTCTAGACAGTACTTATTGCAAATGACAATAGCAGTTAACATTTTTTTGAGCAATTACTATATGCAAGACACTGTTCTAAATTCCTGACGACACCTATCTGGTAAAATTGTTATGATGGTTATATAATACATAAAAAGTACCTAGCATATAATGTTCAGTCAGTAATGGTAGTATTTGTATATTTGTTATCTGCTCTTATATTTTTCCCTTAAAAAATACAATATATAAACTTGTCAAATCACTAGGTTGTACACCTGAAACTAACATAACATTGTGTGTCAATTATACTCAAAATACATACATACATACATACTTAGATTAGGCTCACTGTAAACACAGGCTTTCTAATCATAGAAGAGACATCCTGTCTCCTTCACCATTCTTTCATCCAGCTCCACAGTAACAGTTCCAAGACTTTTTAAGATTTCTTAAGCCCCCATTCATACTAACCACCAATTTTGACCTCCTAATTTCCTGCTGAAATTATACTAATTCCCTCATTTCCCCTTCATTTCACCTAAGTAGCACTGCTCAAAGTTTAATGTGTAAAATCACCTATTGATATGCTTACAATTCAGATTTTGAGTCAGAAAATTGGGGGTGGAACCTGAGGAGATTCCACATTTCTAACAAGTTTCTGGGTGATTCAAATATTTTTGGGTGGATAACATTTTATGTAGGAAAAATCTAAATACTATGAAAGTTTATTAATCCCAATGTTTTTTTTTTAATTTTTTTTTCAACGTTTATTTATTTTTGGGACAGAGAGAGACAGAGCATGAACGGGGGAGGGGCAGAGAGAGAGGGAGACACAGAATCGGAAACAGGCTCCAGGCTCTGAGCCATCAGCCCAGAGCCTGACGCGGGGCTCGAACTCCCGGACCGCGAGATCGTGACCTGGCTGAAGTCGGACGCTTAACCGACTGCGCCACCCAGGCGCCCCAATCCCAATGTTTTTTTAATAGATGAAGAGATTGAGTTTTAAAATGTTAAGTGATTCTGTCATAGAACTAGTAAGTGGTAGAGTCTAGGCTTGGAACTAGTTCCTGAATCCCATGCTGTACTTATATTCACATTTTAATTGTCTTATCTTGAATGGGAAGAAGACAAGAGATATAACAGGACCCATGGAACAGAAGTAAGTAGATAAAGGTGGTTATTTCTACATTTGGGCTCTCAAAGCACTAGATTCAACAGTCTAAGGATTTCTCTTTTTTTAAATGTTTATTTATTTTTGAGAGAGAGAGAGACAAAGAGACAGAGAATGAGGGGAGGAGGAACAGAGAGAGAGGGAGACACAGAATCCAAAGCAGGCCTCAGGCTCCGAGCTGTCAGCACAGAGCCTGACGTGGGGCTCAAACTCACATACTGCGAGATCATGACCTGAGCCGTAGTCGGACACTTAACCGACTGAGCCACTCAGATGCCCCAACAGTCTAAGGATTTCTTAGTCATGTCTGCCTCCAGTGCCTAGCACATTGAAGTTGCCCTGAAAATGTTGAATGAATGAATGAATGAATGAATGAGTAAACTGATGAATTTAGAAGAGTTATCTACCTACTTTGAGACTTTCTGACAGATTGCACATCCTTTCACATGTTCCTGGTCAACTATATGTAGATTATGTATATAGGTACCCAGACAGAGATATACACAGTCATTCAGAAATAGCCATCTATATACACAGACTCATAGAGATACATCTACATATAAATGAATGGTGGGTGTATTAGTTTCTTGCTGCTGTAACAAGTACCATAAAGTGGGTGGCTTAAAACAAAGAATATTTATTCTCTCACGGTTCTGGAAGTTAGAAGTATGAAATCAAAGTGTTGGTAGGGCCTTGCTCCCTCAAAAGCCCCAAGGAGAAGATCCTTCCTGGTCTTTTTCAGCTTCTGACATTCCTTGGTTTACAACAGCATAATTCTAACTTTTGCCTATGTCTTCACATGTTTGTCTCCCTCTGTGTGGGTCTCCTTTTCTTCACAAGGTGTTTTCCAATTCTTGATAAGGTTACCAACGATATTATATTAGGACACACCCTAAAGACCTCATCTTGATTACATCTGCAAAGACCTTATTTCCATATAAGGTAAAAATCACAGATGTCAGTGATTGGGACCTCAACACATCATTTTTTAAAAATTTATTTATTTATTTTAATTCAAAGATATTAACACAGAGTGCTATATCAGTTTCATGTGTACAATAGAATGATTCAACAACTGTATACATTGCTTAATGGTCATCACAATAAATATACTCTTAATACCCTTCACCTGTTTCAACCAACCCCATTCCAGCCTCCCATCTGGCAACCACAAGTTTGTTCTCTATATTTAAGAGTCTGCTTTATTTTTTAAGAGTATGGGTCTTTTTGTTTGTCTCTTTTTTCTGTGTTTTAATTTTTTAAAATTTAAGTTCCAGTTAGTTAACATGAAGTGAAATATTAGCTTCAGGTGTACAATACGGTGACTCAACTCTTCCACACAATACAGTACTCATCACAAGTGAACACCCTAATGTTCATCAGCTGTTTAACCCATCCTCCTACCCACCTCCCCTCTTGTAACCATCAGTCTGTTCTCCACAGTTAAGAGTCTTTTTCTTGGTTTCTCTCTGCCCCCTCTCTTTCTCTCTTCCCTTTGCTCATTTGTTTCTTAAATTCCACATACAAGTGAAACCATGTGGTATTTCTCTCTCTCTGACTTACTTCACTTAGCATATCCCCTTTACATCAATTTATGTTGTTATAAATGGAAAGATTTCATACTTTTATGGCTGAGTGATAGTCTATTGTGTATATATAAACCATAGCTTCTTTATCCATTTATCTATTGATGGATACTTGAGTTCCTTCCATATCTTTGCTATTGTAAATAATGCTGTAATAAACATAGGGGTGCATATATCCTTTCAAATTAGTGTTTCCATTTTCTTTGGGTTAATACCCAGAGGTGGAATTACTGGATCATCTGTTAATTTTATTCTTATATATTTTGAGGAACCTCCATAGTGTTTTCCACAGTGGCTGCACCAGTTTACATTCCCACTGACAGTGCATGAGGGTTTCTTTTTCTCCACATCCTCACCAACACTTGTTGTTTCTTGAGTTTTGATTTTTGTCATTCTGACTGCTGTGAGGTGACATCTCATTGTGGTTTTGATATTCATTTCCCTGATAATTAGTGATGATGAACATCTTTTCATGTGTTTGTTGGCCATCTGTATATCTTCTTTGGAAAAATGTCTATTTATGTCTTGTGCCCATTATTAATTGTTATTTAATTTTTGGTGTTGAGTTGTGTAAGTTCTTTATATATTTTTGGATATTAACCCCTTATTGGATATACCATTTGCAAATATTTTTCCCCATTTGGTGGGTTGTCATTTTGTTTTGTTGATTATTTCCTTTGCTGTGCAAAAGCTTCTTGTTTTGGTGCAGTCCCAATAATTCATTTTTGGTTTTATTTTACTTTAGTAGACATATCTAGAAAACTGTTTCTATAGCCAGTGTCAAAGAAATTATTGGCTATGAATTTTGTGGCATCAGGACTCACATTTAGGTCTTTAATCCATTTTGAGTTTCTTTTTCTGTATAGTTTAAGAAAATGGCCCAGTTTTATTTTTTTGCATATAGCTGTCCAGCTTTCCCAGAACTATTGATACAACTCTCTTTTTCCCATTGTATATTGTTGCCTTCTGTGTAATAGATTAATGTACTGTATAATCATGGGTTTATTTCTGGGCTCTCTATTCTGTTTTATTAATCTATGTGTCTATATTTGTGCCAAACCATACTGTTTTGATTACTGTAGTTTTGTAGTGTATCTTAAAATCTGGGATTATGTTACCTCCAGTTTTGTTCTTTTTCAAGATTCCTTTGCTATTGGTGTCTTTTGTGGTTCCATTACACATTTTGGGTTTGGTTGTTCTAGTTTTGTTAAGAATCCTGTTGGTATTTTTATAAGGATTGCACTAAATCTGTAGATTGCTTTAGGTAGTGTGGACATTTTATTAATATTTTTTTTCTCTCAATCCATGAGCATAGGATATGTTTCCATTTGTATCATGTTAAATTTCTTTCATCAATGTTTTATAGTTTTTGAAGTACAGGTTTTTCATGTCCTTGGTTAAGTTTCTTCCTAGGTATTTTATTTTTTTGTTCAATTGTAAATGGGTTGTTTTCTTAATTTCATGTTCTGCTACTTCATTATTAGTGTATAGAAATGTTACAGATTTCTGTATATTGATTTTTTATCTTGTGACTTTACTGAATTAATTTATCAGCCCTAGTTTTTCTGGCAGAGTGTTTAGAATTTTCTATATATAGGGCATTTTCTCTGAAAACTGAAAAATTTACTTCTTCCTTACTATTTTGTAAGCTTTTTACTTCTTTTCCTTATCTGATTGCTGTGGGTAGGAATTCTAATACTATGTTGAATGAGAATACTGAGAGTGGACATGCTTGTCTTGTTGCTGATCTTAGAGGAAAAGCCCTCAGTTTTTCACCAATGAATATGATGTTAGCTGTGGGTTTTTCATGTATGGACTCTATTAAGGTGAGGTATGTTCCCTATAAACCTGCTTTGTGTATTTTTATAATTAATTGATGTTGCAATTTGTTGAATGCTTTTTCCACATCTATTGACATGATCATTTGGTGTTTATCATTTCTCTTGTTAATGAGATGTATCACTTTAATTGTTCTGTGAATATTGAACTGGAATCCCACTTGATGGTGGCAAATGATATTTTTAACATATTGTTGGATTTGCCTTGCCAATATTTTGTTGAGGATATTTGTAACTATGTTCATCAGTGATATTGTCCTTTAGTTTTCTTTTTTATAGTGTCTTTTCTCATTTTGATATCAGAGTAATGGTGGTTTGCTATAATGAATGTGGAAGCTTTCCTTCCTCTTCTATTTTTTGGAATAGTTTAAGAAGAATTAATATTAACTCTTCTTTTAATGTTTGATAGAATTCATCTGTGAAGCCATCTGGTCTGAGCTTTTGGTTTTTTTGGATGATGTTTTGATTATTGATTCAATTTCTGCTGGTAATCAGTTTATTCAAATTTTTTCTTCCTGATTGAGGTTGGGAGGTTATATGTTTCTAGGAATTTATCCATTTCTTTTAGTTGTCCAAATTGTTGGAATATAATATTTCATAATACTCTTATGATCTTTTGTATTTCTGTGGTATTGTTTGTTATTTCTCCTCATTTATTTCTGCTTTATTTAAGCTCTCTTTCTCATTTTTATTTTTGATAAGTCTGGCTAAAGTTTTATCAATTTTGTCGATTTTTTAAAAGAATTAGTTCCTAGTTTAATGGACCTGTTCTGTAGGTTTTTTAGTCTGCATTTCATTTATTGCTGCTCTAATTTTATTATATTCTTTCTGCTTATGGCTTTGGCCTTATTTTGTTCTTTGTTTTTCCTCTTTTATGTGTAAGGTTAGAGTGTTTCTTCTTGAGATAGGCCTGTATTGCAATAACCTTTCATCTTAAAACAACTTTTGCTCCATTCCAAAGATTTTGGACAATTGTATTTTAATTTTTCATTTGACTTCATGTATTTTTTTATATCTTCTTTGATTTCTTGGTTGAAACATTCCTTGTTTAGTAACATGTGATTTTACCTCTACGCATTTGTGTTCTTTCCATATTTTTTTTCCTGTTGTTGATTTATAGTTTCATACTGTTGTGTTTTGAAAAGATGCTTGATATGATTTCAGTCTTTTTGAGTTTTTGAGACATGTTTTGTGGTGTAACATGTTATATATTCTGGAGAATGTCCATGTGTACTTGAAAAGCATATGTATTCCCCTGTTTTGGATGGAATGTTTTGAATATATGTGTTAGGTCCATCTGATCGAAGGTGCCATTCAAAGCCACCATTTCCTTGTTGATTTTCTGTCTGGATAAACTATCCATTGATGTAAGTGGAGTTAAAAAAAACAACAAACCCTTATTGTTGTATTACCCTTCATTTCTTCCTTTATGTCGTTAATAGGTGCTTTTTGTATTTGGGTGTTCCCATGTTGGGTGATAAATACTTACAATGGTTATATCTTCCACTTGTTGGATTGTTCCCTTTTATCATCATATAGTGTCCCTCTTTGTCTATTGTTACAGTCTTTGTTTTAAGGTTTATTTATTTATTTTATGTAAGCATTAACTACCCCAGCTTTCTTTTCACTTTCATTTATAGTATGAATGTTTTTCTATCTCTTCACTTTCATTCTGCATTTTCTTTTAGGTCTGTTGTGAGTTTCTTGTAGGCAGGATATGGACAGATCTTGCTTTTTTATTGATTTAGTTATCCTATATCTTTTGATTGGAGAATTTAGTCTATTTTATTTATTTTTTTCAACGTTTATTTATTTATTTTTTGGGACAGAGAGAGACAGAGCATGAACGGGGGAGGGGCAGAGAGAGAGGGAGACACAGACTCGGAAACAGGCTCCAGGCTCTGAGCCATCAGCCCAGAGCCTGATGCGGGGCTCGAACTCACAGACCGCGAGATCGTGACCTGGCTGAAGTCGGACGCCCAACCGACTGCACCACCCAGGCGCCCCGAATTTAGTCTATTTTAATTTACTTATTTTTTTTAAGTTATTTATTTATTTATTTTGAGAGGGAGGCATGAGCTGGGGAAGGGCAGAGAGAGAGAGAGAGAGAGAGAGAAGAGAGAGAATCCCAAACAGGCTCTGAACTCTCAGTGTGGAGCCTGATGAAGGGCTTGAATCCACGAACCATGAGATCATGACCTGAACCAAAATCAAGAGCCAGACACTAAACCAACTGAGCCACCCAGGCGCCCCTAGTCTATTTTCATTTCAATAATTACTGACAGGTATATTCTTAATGCCAGTTTATTACTTGTCTTACAGATATTTTTGTAGATCTTCTCTGTTCCTTTCTTCTCTTGTGGTTTGATGACTTTCTTTACTGATGTGCTTGGATTCCTTTCTCTTTATTGTTTTGCACATTGATCACATGTTCTTTTATTTGTGGACACTATTAGGTTTATATATAACATTCTATGCATATAGCAATCTATACTATGCTGGTGGTCACTTAAGTTTGAACCCATTCTAAAACTACTAAATTTTTACTTCACCCATCATGTTTTATGTATATACTGTCATACTTTGTCTTTTACTCTGTAAATCTTTTGACTGATTTTTATAGATGTAATTGATTTTACCACTTTTGTACTTTAACATCTGTACTGGTCTTATAAGTGATTGGTGTACTACTTTTATCATGTTTGCATGTACTTGTGGAAGTTTTTGCTTTCCTAATTTTCTTCTGATTATGATTTTTGCTTTCCATTCAGAGAATTATCATTAACATTTCTTGTAAGGCTGGTTTAGTGGTGATGAATTATTTTAACTTCTGTTTGTCTAGGAAAGTCTTAATCTCTTTTTCTGTTGTGAATGGTAGCCTTGCAGAGTATTTTTGGTTGCTGTGTGTTTTTTTTTTCTTTTTGTTTTCAGCACTTTAAATATATCATACCACTCCCTTTTTGCCTACTAAGTTTATACTGAAAAATCAGCTGATAGCCTTATGGGGTCTTCCTGTATGTAACTGTTTTCTGTTCTCTTGCTGCTTTAAAGTTTTTTTATCACTACTTTTTACCATTTTAATTATTATGTGTCTTGGTGTGGGACTCTTTGGGTTGATTTTGTTGGAGGCTCTCTGTGCCTCCGGGATTTGGATTTCTGTTTCCTACCCCAGATTAGGGAAACTTTCAGCTATTATTTCTTCAAATAAATTTTCTACCCTCTTTTTATCTCTCTTTGCCTTCTGGGATCCCTATAATGCTAACATTATCATGATTGATGGTGTCATTAAGTTCCCCTTATTATTTTTTTCTTTTTCCTGTTCAGTTTGTGTTGCTTTTCATTACTCTGTTTCCAGATTGCTGATCATTTTTCTGCTTCCTCTAGTTTGCTATATATTCCCTCTAGTATATTTTAAAATTTCAGTTATTGAGTTCTTCATATGTGATTGGTTCTTTTTTAAAATTTAATTAATTAATGAATTTATTTATTTGTTTATTTATTTATTTATAAAATTTCATCCACTTTAGTTAGCACATAATACAGTAATGATTTCAGGAGTAGATTCCAGTGATTTGTCCCCTATGTATAGCACCCAGTTCTCATCCCATCAAGTGTCTTCCTTAATGCCCCTTTCCCATTTAGCCCATCCCCCCCCACAACCCCTCCAGCAACCCTCAGTTTGTTCTCCGTACTTAAGAGTCTTTTGTTTTGTTGCACTCCTTGTTTTTGTATTATTTTTGCTTCCCTTATGTTCATCTGTTTTGTATCTTGAATTCCTCATATGAGTGAAGTCATATATTTGTCTTTCTAAGACTCACTAATTTCATCCACATAGTTGCAAATGGCAACATCTCATTCTTTTGATTGCTGAGTAATACTCCATTGTGATTGTGTGTGTGTGTATCACATATTTTTTTTAAAGTGGAAAGTCTCGTTTATTTGTTTTATTTTAGAGAGAGAGAGAGAGAAAGAGAGAGCAAGGGAAAGGGCCAGAGCATGAGAGAGAGAATCTTAAGTAGGATCCACACTCAGAGCAGAGCTTGATGCAGTACTCAATCCCATGACCCTGGGATTGTGATCTTAGCTGAAACCACAAGTTAGATGCTCAACTGACTGAGCCACCCAGGTGTCCCAAGGAAAGTCTTATTTTGACAGATGAAATAAAGTTCTTCTATGTAATGAACACCAAGTCAATAAATGCAGTAAAATTTTAACTAAGATGCATGAGATTAGCAAATTTGACATACATACTGTAAAAATCCATGTAAATTGAAACAAGAATTTTATGCTGTCACCTAGTTAGAGAATGTCACCATGTAGCACTTTCTTATAAACAACTACTTAACATGAAACTTAGGATAAAATTTTAGACCATGTCCAGAGGATGCTATAGGTAAAATAGGAAATATTTTAGTAAGGCATATACACAATTCTTATATAAGTGAATTTGAAATGCTATATACAATTTACATCAGAAAACAACATGGCAAGTTTATAAAGTGAATAAATAGTAAAGTGATCAATCACATGATATAGGTTACTGATTTAAAAAAAGACTAAGCAAGTGAGGATTTTTTCAGTCCTCTTAAGATGATTATGATCCATGTGTAAAATCATAAAGGGCATGGTGAATATTTTTTAAATACATCTCAAGAAGTTAACTTTTATTTTATTTTATTTTATTTTAAATATTAAATTTATTGTCAAAGTGGTTTCCATACAACAACCAGTGCTCCTCCCAACAGGTGCCCTCCTCAATGCCCATCACCCAATTTCTCCTCCCTCCCATCCCCATCAACCCTCAGTTTATTCTCAGTTTTTAAGAGTCTCTTATGGTTTGGCTCCCTCCATCTCTTTTTTTTCCTTCCCCTCCCCCATGGTCTTCTGTTAAGTTTCTCAGGATCCACATAAGAGTGAAAGCATATGGTATTTGTCTTTCTCTATATGACTTATTTCACTTAGCATAACACTCTTCAGTTCCATCCACATTGCTACAAAATGCCATATTTCATTCTTTCTCATTGCCAACTAGTATTCCATTGTGTATATAAACCACAATTTTTTAATGAAATTTATTGTCAAATTGGTTTCCATACAACACCCAGTGCTCATCCCAACAGGTGCCCTCCTCAATGCCCATCACCCACCCTCCCCTCCCTCCCACTCCCCATCAACCCTCAGTTTGTTCTTAATTGATGAATGGATAAAGTGCATAGACATTTATAATTATTAGCTCTTCCTGATGGATAGACCCTGTATTTATTATATAATGCCCTTCTTCAATTCTTGTTACAGCCTTTAATTTAAAATCCAGTTTGTCTGAGCATTTCAGTACCACCAGTATTATATAAACAGTGGATCACAGGGTCTGAAATTTTGGAGCTCAGTGCCAGGCAGTGCCCTGGTGAAGAAGCAGGCTTAATCTTCAGGAGAAGGCAGCATGGTCCTAGGAGTCTGTGTGCCACACGGGGAGAAGTGGTTCCTCTGCTTGTCATGCATTTGGTAGAGGACACACAGCCTCCTACAGGCAAAGGTCCTGGTGGACCCCGAGACCAGCCATGTTTACAGCAGTGGGACAAAGATACCAGAGTGTGGTGAAACCTGGCACTAGCTGTGTGTTGTTATGTGCCATAATCTTTGAACTGCTATTGCTGCACAATCACATGAATGTTTTCTGGGGCAAGCCAGCATCTGGCCATTGCTCGTGAGACACTCCTCCAGAGAGTCAGAATGGGTCCAAGCTGCAGGAGTCTCTGAAGTGTGAGTTTTTGAAACACAATCCCATCTGAGATAAAAGTCTGGAGGGAGGTTCCTCCTGGAAGGCGAAAAGCTTGAACATGGAGAGACTAGAGATGAGGAGCGGACAGAGACCTGAGACAAAAGAGGGGTCCTTCGTCACAAGTGGTTGAAATCATGAAGTTCCTGTGCCAGAGACTAGGGAGCTTGGTAAAGCCATTTCCAGCTCTCCTGTGCATGCACAAGCACATATGCACTTGCACACTGATCCACTCCAGTAAGCTAAACAGTGTCACCTAGTGGATAGTGGAGCCATTACACCATGTGCTGCCCAACTGCACCCTTGAAACACATCCCCAGAAGACCAACACCAAATCTCTCCACCTGCTTAGTGTATGCAGTACAGAAGACTTCATAGTTATATTTCTAGGGGAAACTGTATGCAACTTCATTCGGGTTTCATTCTGTTTGCTGGCTCATTTGTTCATTTTATTTGCTTCTTTTTTTTCCTTAAATTGTTTTCTTTCTTTCTTTTTTTCTTTTTTATTCCTCATTCTTGGATACAGAAAGAAATTTTTATTTTTTATTTTACTTTTTGTTTCTTTAATTTTTCTTCTATTTTATTTTTATTTCATTTTGTTATATATATATATGTTTCAAATATTTTCTTACTTTTTGTTTTCTTTCCCTTGTTTCTCCATTCTATCAAGATTCTTTCAGAATCAGATCAAAATACACCTAGTGTATAGCTTCCTTTATTAGATTTTTTGTTTTGCTTTTACTTTTTTTAATTTCTAATTTTTATTTTATTAATTTTCCCTTCCTCCAAAATTACAACATGAAGAAATTCACCCCACTAGAAATAACAGAAAGAAGTGACAACCAGGGTATTAATCAACACAGATATAAACAAGATATCCGAAGTAGAATTTAGAACCGTGATAATAATTATACTAGCCAGGGTTAAAAAAAAAAAAACACCAGAATCCTTTTCTTCAGAGAAAAAGGAAATAAAATCTAGTCAGGATGAAATAAAAAAAAAGCTATAACCAAGATGCAATCTCAAATAGACGCCATGTTGGCAAGGATAGAGGAAGCAGAGCAATGAATCAGTGATTTAGAAGATAAAACTATGGAGAATAATGAAGTATAAAATAAGGGGAAAACAGCAGAAAAGATCATGATACAAGAGTTAGAGAAACCACTGACTTATTAAAAAGGAATAACATCTGAATGATAGGTGTTCCAGAAGATGAAGAGAGAGAAAATGTTGCAGGAACTTTGTGTGAGCAAATGATGACAGGAAATCTTCTTAAATTGGGCAAGTACACAGTCATCAAAATCCAAGAAACACAGAACACCTAGTAGATTAAAAAAAAAATCAACTACCACCAAGGCATATCATAGTCAAATTCACAAAATAAACATACAAGGAAAGAATTATGAAAGCAGCAAGGGTAAAAGTCTTTAAACAATAGGGAAGACAGATCAGATTCAAAGCAGACCTATCCACAGAAACTTGGCAGAAAAGAAAGGTGTGGAAGGATATATTCAATGTGCTGAATTACAAAAATATGCAGCCAAGTTTTTATTCAGAAAGAATAGAAGGAGAGATAGAGTTTTCCAGACAAACAAAAACTAAAGGAGTTTGTGACCACTAAACCAGCCCTGCATGAAATTTTAAAGGGTACCCTTAGACTAGAGAAAACAGAAAACAAAAGTAAAAAGACCAAAAGCAACAAAGACTAGAAAGGACCAGAGAACATCACCAGTGACACCAAGGCAACTGGCAACACAATAGTGCTAAATTCATATCTTTCAGTACTCACACTAAATGTCAATCGATTAAACACTCCAATCAAAAGACAAAGGGTTTCAGAATGAATAAACAAGACCCATCTATATTTGGCTTACGAGAGACTCATCTTAGACCTAATGACACTTGAAGATTGAAAGTAAGGTGATAGAAAGCAATCTATCATGCTAATGATTATCAAAAGAAGGCTGGAGTGGCCATACATATATCAGACAAACTAGTTTTTAAAATAAAGACTGTGACAAGATTTGACAAATGGCATTATTTCATAATAAAATTTCCATCCACCAAGATCTAACAATTGTAAATATTTATGCCATGAACGTGGGAGCTCCCAAATAAATAAATTAATTAATCACAAATATAAACTCTTTAATAATAACCATAATAGGAGTGGACTTCAACACCCCACTTACAACAATGAACACATCATCTAAGAAGAAAATCAACAAGAAGGAGATGAGAGGGGAAGATGGTGGTGTAGGAGGATGGTGGGCTCACCTCGTCCTGCTGATCACTTAGATTCCACCCACATCTGCCTAAATAACCCAGAAAACCACCAGAAGACTAGCAGAACAGACTCTCTGGAGCCATGCCTAGACAAGAGGCCCACGGAAGAGGGTAGGAAGGGTGAAAAGGCAGTGAGTGCTACACGGAGTGCCAGAAGGGAGCTGGGGTGGTGGAGGGGCAGCCCATCAGGCAAGGCAGAGCCCCCAAAGTCTGGATTGCAAAAGTGGAGAGGCCGGACTCCGTGAGTTCTGACAGCCAGCGGGACTTAACATCTGGAATGTTATAAGTCAACAGCTCTGCTCTCAGAGAGTGGGGAGGGCGAGAGGACACTGGGATGGAGAGTTGCTGATCCCCAGAAGACAGAGCTCAGGTCTACAGGGGAACAAAGGCCCTGGCAAGTGCCATCTCCCTCTCCCATCCCCCAGCCGAAATTCCAAAAGGAACCAGTTCCCGTCACTGAACTTACTTGCACTGCACAAACGCCCAACACTGTGCTTCTGTGCATCCATCCCTCTGATGGGTCGGCCTCCCTCCTGGTGCTGCAAGGCCCCTCCCACAGGGGACCACCAACAGCAAATCTAGCTAAGCCTGCCCTCATGCCCCTGTGCACCTTGTGGATCCACCCCGGCTAATATGCCAGATCACACTGAAGCAGCACCACAAGCCTGGCAGTGTGCAAGTAGCCCAGACAGGGGCCACACCACTCCACAGTGAGTCCTGCCCCAGGGAGAGGGGAAGAAGGTAAACCAGTCTGTGGCCCAGCGGTGGGCTGGGGAAAGACATCTGGTCTGACTGTGCCCCACCGACCAACACAAGTTACTCCAGAGGACACAGGGGAAGTGCCCTGCAGTTTATAGCCACTGCAGGGACTACCCAAGATGACAAAATGGAAGAATTCTCCTCAAAAGAAATTCCAGGAATAAACGACAGCTAACGAATTGATCAAAAACGATTTAAGCAATATAATGAAACAAGAATTTAGAATACTAGTCATAAAATTAACCACTGGGCTTGAAAAAAGCATAGAGGACAACAGAGAATCTATTGCTACAGAGATCAATGACTAAGATAGTCATGAGGAGCTAAAAAAGGTTATATATGTGGTGCAAAATAAAATGGAGGTGACCACAACTCAGATTGAAGAGCCAGAGGAGAGAATAGGTGAATTAGAAGATAAAATTATGGAAAAAGAAGAAGCTGAGAAAAGGGGAGATAAAAAAAAATCCAGGAGTATGAGGGGAGAATTAGAGAACTAAGTGATGCAATCAAACGGAACAATATCCATATAATAGGAATTCCAGAAGAGGAAGAGAGAAAGGGGCTAAAGGTGTACTTGAGCAAATCATAGCTGAGAACTTCCCTGAAATGGGGAATGAAAAAGGCATTGAAATCCAAGAGGCACAGAGAACTCACTTCAGATGTAACTTGAATCGCTCTTCTGAATGACATATCATAGTGAAACTGGCAAAATACAAGGATAAAGAGAACATTCTGAAAGCAGCTAGGGATAAATAGGCTCTAACTTAGAAAGGTAGACACACAAGAGTAGTGGCAGACCCATCTACTGAATCTTGGCAGGCCAGAAAGGAATGGCAGGAAATCTTCAATGTGATGAACAGAAAAAAAATATGGACCTTAGAATCCTTTATCCAGTAAGTCTGTCATTCAGAATAGAAGGAGAGATAAAGGTCTTCCCAAACAAACAAAAACTGAAGGTATTCGTCACCACTAAACCAGCGCTACAAGAGATCCTAAGGGGGATTCTGTAAGTGAAATGTTTCAAGGACCACAAAATACCAGAGACACCACTACAAGCATGAAACCTACAGACATTACAATGACTCTAAACCCATACCTGTCAATAATAACATTGAATGTAAATGGACTAAATGCTCCAACCAAAAGACATAGGGTATCAGAATGGATAAAAAAAATAATACCCATATATTTGCTGTCTAAAAGAGACTCACTTTAGACCTGAGGACTCCTTCAGATTGAAAGTGAGGGGATGGAGAACTATCTATCAGCTACTGGAAGTCAAAAGAAAGCTGGAGTAGCCATACTTATATCAGACAAACTAGACTTTCAATTAAAGGCTGTAACAAGAGATGAAGAAGGACATTATATAATAATTACAGGGTCTATCCATCAGGAAGAGCTAACAATTATAAATGTCTATGTGCCAAATACGGGAGCCCCCAAACATATAAAACAAATGATCACAAACATAAGCAACCTTATTGATAAGAATGTGGTAATTGCAGGGGACTTTAATAATCCACTTACAACAATGGATAGATCATCTAGACACAGGGTCAATAAAGAAACAAGGGCCCTGAATGATACATTGGATCTGATGGACTTGACAGATCTATTTAGAGCTCTGCATCCCAAAGCAACAGAATATACTTTCTTCTCGAGTGCACATGGAACATTCTCCAAGATAGATCATATACTGGGTCACAAAACAGCCCTTCATAAGTATACAAGAATTGAGATCATACCATGCACACTTTCAGATCACAATGCTATGAAGCTTGAAATCAACCACAGGAGAAAGTCTGGAAAACCTCCAAAAGCATGGAGGTTAAAGAACACCCTACTAAAGAATGAGTGGGTCAACCAGGCAATTAGAGAAGAAATTAAAAAATATATGGAAACAAACCTAAATGAAAATACAACAATACAAATGCTTTGGGATGCAGCGAAGGCAGTCCTGAGAGGAAAATACATTGTAATCCAGGCCTATCTCAAAAAACAAGAAAAATCCCAAATACAAAATCTAACAGCACACCTAAAGGAAATAGAAGCAGAACAGCAAAGACACCCCAAACCCAGCAGAAGAAGAGAGATAATAAACATCAGAGCAGAAATAAACAATATAGAATCTAAAAAATGTGTAGAGCAGATCAATAAAACCAAGAGTTGTTTTTTTGAAAAAATAAACAAAATTGATAAACCTCTAGCCAGGCTTCTCAAAAAGAAAAGGGAGATGACCCAACTAGATAAAATCATGAATGAAAATGGAATTATTACAACCAATCCCTCAGACATAAAAGCAATTATCAGGGAATACTATGAAAAATTATATGCCAACACACTGGACAGCCTGGAAGAAATGGACAAATTTCTAGGCACCCACACACTTCCAAAACCATACAGGAAGAAATAGAAAGCTTGAACAGACCCATAACCAGCGAAGAAATTGAATCAGTTATCAAAAAATCTCCCAACAAATAAGAGTCCAGGACCAGATGGCTTCCCTGGGGAATTCTACCAGACATTTAAAGCAGAGATAATACCTATCCTTCTCAAGCTGTTCCAAAAAATAAAAAGGGAAGGAAAAATTCCAGACTCATTCTATGAAGCCAGCATTACTTTGATTCCTAAACCAGACAGAGACCCAGCAAGAAAAGAGAACTACAGGCCAATATCCCTGATGAATATGGATGCAAAAATTCTCAATAAGATACTAGCAAATCAAATTCAGCAGCATATAAAAAGAATTATTTACCATACTCAAGTGGGATTCATTCCTGGGCTGCAGGGCTGGTTCAATATTCACAAAGCAATCAATGCGATACATCACATTCATAAAAGAAAAGAAAGTATCATATGATCCTGTGAGTCAATGCAGAAAAAGCATTTGACAACATTCCTCACTCTTTCTTAATAAAAACCCTTGAGAAAGTTGGAATAGAAAGAGTATACTTAAAACATCATAGAAACCATTTACGAAAAGCTCACAGCTAATATCATCCTCAATGGGGAAAAACTGAGAGTTTTCCCCCTGAGATCAGGAACACAACAGGGATGTCCACTATCACTGCTGCTGTTTATCATAGTGCTGGAATTTCTGGCGTCAGCAATCAGACAACAAAAGGAAATCAATGGCACCAAAACTGGCAAAGGTAAAGTCAAGCTTTCACTTCTTGCAGATGACATGATGTTATATACGGAAAACCCGATAGACTCCACCAAAAGTCTGCTAGAACTGATACATGAATTCAGCAAAGTCACAGGATACAAAATGAATGTACAGAAATCAGTTGCATTATTATACACTAATAACAAAGCAACAGAAAGTCAAATAAAGAAACTGATCCCATTCACAATTGCACCAAGAAGCATAAAATACCTAGGAATAAACCTAACCAAAGATGTAAAAGATCTGTATGCTGAAAACTATAGAAAGCTGATGAAGGACATTGAAGAAGATACAAAGAAATGGAAAAACATTCCGTGCTCATGGATTGAAAGAATAAATATTGATAAAATGTCAATACTACCCAGACTACCTATACATTCAATGCAATCCCAATCAAAATTGCACCAGCATTCTTCACGAAGGTAAAACAAGCAATCCTAAAATTTGTATGGAACCACAAAAGACTGTGAATAGCCAAAGTAATATTGAAGAGGAAGTCCAAAGTGGGAGACATCACAATCCCAGACATTAGCCTCTACTACAAAGCTGTAATCACCAGGACAGCATGGTTTTGGCACAATAACAGACACAAAGCCCAATGGAATAGAATAGAGACTCCAGAATTGGACCCACAATAGTATGGCTCAATAATCTTTGACAAAGCAGGAAAGAATATCCAATGGAATAGAGTCTCTTCAGCAAGTGATGCTTGGAGAACTGGACAGCAACATGCAGAAGAATGAAAGTAGACCACTTTATTACACCATTCACAAAAATAAATTCACAATGGATAAAGGACCTGAATGTGAGACAGGAAACCATCAAAACCCCAGAGGAGAAAGAAGGGAAAAGCCTTTCTGACCTCAGTCGCAGCAATTTCTTACTTGACACGTCTCCCACGGAAAAAGGGAATTAAAAGCATTGATGAACTATTGGGACCTAATGAAGATAAAAAGCTTCTACACTGCAAAGGAAACAATCAACAAAACTAAAAGGCAACCAATGGAATGGGAAAATATATTTGCAAATGACATATCTTTAAAATATCAGACAAAGGGCTAGTATCCAAAATCTATAAAGAACTCGCCAAACTTCACACCTGAAAAAAAAATCCAGTGAAGAAATTGTCAGAAAACATGAATAGACACTTCTCTAAAGAAGACATCCAGATGGCCAACAGACACATGAAAAGATGCTCAACGTCAGTCCTCATCAGGGAAATACAAATCAAAACCACACTGAGATACCACCTCATGCCAGTCAGAGTGGCTAAAATGAACAAATCAGGAGACTATAGATGCCGGAGAGGATGTGGAGAAATGGGAACCCTCTTTCACTGTTGGTGGCAATGCACCTTGTTCCTCAAAAATTTAAGAATAGATCTACCCCATGATGCAGCAATAGTACTGCTAGGAATTTACCCAAGGGATACAGGAGTGCTGATGCATAGGGGCACTTGTACCCCAATGTTTATAGCAGCACTTTCAACAATACCCAAATTATAGAAAGAGTCTAAGTGTCCATCAACTGATGAATGGATAAAGAAATTGTGGTTTGTATACACAATGGAATACTACATGGTAATGAGAAAGAATGAAATATGGCCTTTTGTAGCAACGTGGATGGAACTGGAGAGTGTTATGCTAAGTGAAATAAGTCCTACAGAGAAAGACAGATACCATATGTTTTTAATCTTATGTGGATCCTGAGAAACTTAACAGAAGAGTATGGTGGAGGGGCAGGGGGAAAAAAAGTTAGAGAGGGAGGGATCCAAACCATAAGAGACTCTTAAAACTTGAGAACAAACTGAGGGTTGATGGGGGGTGGGAGGGAGAGGAGGGTGGGTGATGGGCATTGAGGAGGGCACCTGTTGGGATGATCCCTGGGTGTTGTATGGAAACCAATTTGACAATACATTTCATATTAAAAATAATTATCTGCCTCTATTTATTTTTGTCTTGAATCCCTATAATCCAAATGCTATTACACTTGATTGATGGTGTCAAGTTATTTTAACCTATTCTCATTTCTTAGTATACTTTTTCTTTTTCCTGTTCAGTTTGGTTGCTTTCAAATACTCTTTCTTCCATCTCTCTGATCCATTTTTTGCCTCCTCTAATGTAGTATATTCCTTCTAGTGTATTTTTAATTTTACTTATAAGTTCTTCACCTGTGACTGTTCTTTTTAAATATTTTATATCTTTTGTTGAGATTCTCATTGAGGTCTTTGAGGGACTCTTTCCTCACGTCCAGTATATATGTAATTGACAATTACTGGACATTATTTATCAGGCATGTTACATATATATATATATATATATATATATATATATATTTTAATTTAGATAACTCACTGTGGTGTTGCCTTTTTCTTCTATTTGGGACAAATTCCTCTGTATCCCCATTTCTCCCCTAATTTTCTGTGTTTGTTGCTATTTATTAGGAAGACAGTTATGTGTACTTATTGAAAATAGTGGCACTATGAATGAGACATCGTATGGTTACATGTCATGTAATGTTTCTTGTTCACCAGAACCAGGTGCTTCATGTGTGTCTGCTATGTGGGTTCCATGATCTTTACTGTTGTTGATGAGCCATGTTTGCTTTCAGTCCAGTTGGTTGCAATGTTTCTCTTTGCCTGTGGTTGGCTGAGTTTGGTTGTTGCGCTTTTAAGAAATCAGTCTGGGGATATCATGGGCTCATAGTTGGATATTATTAGCAGTCAGGCCAGATGCCTGCCCTCAGCTCATGTGCCTGGACTACACATGGAAACTACAGGCAGCTTTGTTGGCCCCAAGGGGCTTTTATTAGAGGGTAGTTCCTGCATACAAACCAGATATCTTCCCCCAGTTTGTCTGTTGCTACTGCAGTAGCACAGACCTGTAAGATGCTCTCACTTCCTTGTCTCCTGGGAGGTTTTTGTTCATGGGCACAGCTGGGTGTCAGGGTAGATGCTTGCCATGGCTGCAGAGAAGTTGATGTATTAGGAACGCTGTCTTCACTGCCAGTTATAAAATTCAGCTCCTGGGACTGCATGTGTAGTGGTGTGTGAGATTATCGTCCCCTATTCCTAGAGCAGGAGTCACTTTGGAGTGGTTCCCATTCCTACAGGGGTAGAATGCCAGATGAGACTTGGTAGAAGCTATTTTTTTCTGATTTTGATTTTATTTTTATATTTTTTTAATATGAAATTTATTGTCAAATTGGTTTCCATACAACACCCAGGGATCATCCCAACAGGTGCCCTCCTCAATGCCCATCACCCACTTTGCCCTCCCTCCCACCCCCCATCAACCCTCAGTTTATTCTCAGTTTTTAAGAGTCTCTCATGGTTTGCCTCCTTCCCTCTCTGTAACTTTTTTCCCGTTCCTCTCTCCCATGGTCTTATGTTAAGTTTCTCAGGATCCACATAAGAGTGAAAACATATGGTATCTGTCTTTCTCTGTATAACTTATTTCACTTAGCCTAACACTCTCCAGTTCCATCCACCTTGCTACAAAAAGGCCATATTTCATTCTTTCTCATTTCCAAGTAGTATTCCATTGTATATATAAACCACAACTTCTTTACCCATTCATCAGTTGATGGACATTTAGGCTCTTTCCATAATTTGGCTATTGTTGAAAGTGCTGCTATAAACATTGGGGTACAAGTGCCCCTATGCATCAGCACCCCTGTATCCCTCAGGTAAATTCCTAACAGTACTATTTCTGGGTCATAGGGTAGATCTATTTTTAATATTTTGAGGAACCTCCATACTGTTTTCCAGAGTGGCTGCACCAGTTTGCATTCCCACCAACAGTGCAAGAGGGTTCCCGTTTCTCCACATCCTCTCCAGCATCTATAGTCTCCTGATTTGTTCATTGTAGCCACTCTGACTAGTATGAAGTGGAATGTCAGTGTGGTTTTGATTTGTATTTCCCTGATGAGGAGTGATTTTGAGCATCTTTTCATGTGTCTGTTGGCCATCTGGATGTCTTCTTTAGAGAAATGTCTATTCATGTTTTCTTCCCATTTCTACACTGGATTTTTTTTTTCGGGTGTGGAGTTTGGTGAGTTCTTTCTAGATTTTGGATACTAATCCTTTGTCTGATATGTCATTTGCAAATATCCTTTCCCATTCCGACAGTTGCCTTTTAGTTTTGGTGATTGTTTCCTTTGCAGTGCAGAAGTTTTTATCTTCATGAGGGTCAAATAGTTCATTTTTGCTTTTAATTCCCTTGCCTTTGGGGATGTGCCAAGTAAGAAATTGCTGCAGCTGAGGTCAGAGAGGTTTTCCCTGCTTTCTCCTCTAGGGTTTTGATGGTTTCCTGTCTCACATTCAGGTCCTTTATCCATTTTGAGTTTATTTTTGTGAATGGTGTAAGAAAGTGGTCTAGTTTCATTCTTCTGCATGTTGCTGTCCAGTTTTCCCAGCACCACTTGCTGAAGACACTCTCTTTATTCCATTGGAAATTCTTTCCTGCATTGTCAAAGATTAGTTGGCCATACGTTTGTGGGTCCAGGTCTGGGATTTCTATTCTATTCCATTGGTCTATGTGTCTGTTTTTGTGCCAATACCATGTTGTCTAGTAGGAGCTACTTTGTAGGGTCTCCTGCCTTGTGGGTAGGTTGGATGAAGTAGATTTGTAGGAAAATGTGGGGGTTGGTACTCACAGTGTTAGCAAGGTAGGTGGAAAGTGTTCACACTTTTTCTTCAGGTGTTTAGGTATCTAGGCTGTGGGTAGTGGTAAGTGGCCCTCAACAGCTCATTTGTTCTTGTAGGAGTCTCCTAAATATCCATGCATTTCCAGCACATGTTCTGATATTAGTAAATAAACTTCCTTCATGTATACTCCAAGGCCTTTTCAAAATGCATCTTCTATACTCTAAATAGTCTGGTTTGTTACAATGTCTCTTTAAGGACAGGGATTCATTTTCCTGCTACCCAAAAGTTGTTCTAGAGTCAAACCTGTTTATTGTTAAAGTACCTGAAGTAAATCCTCATTGGTACAAAAACTTGCAAAGTTAAGCCTTACTGGTTTTCAAAGCCAATTGTTGTGGGCACTCACTTTCCAGTTCAGGTTCCCCATTATTGGTGTGCCTGGTGTGGTACTACTCCTCTCCCTTTCCATGCTTATTGTGACCCTCCTATTTGTGATTAGTCCAACTGGGAGTTTTGTTCCAGACTAGCTCTCTGCCCCCCTTCCCTTTTAATGTGTCTTCTGTATGACTAAATACGAAAATTCTGTTCTGAATATTTGGGTCATTTTCTAGGTTGAATGAGCTGATGTGGCTGTTACCTAGGTGTATCCATGAGAGGAGGTGAGCTTAGAATCCTCCTACTCTTCCATCTTCCTACAGACCTCTAAGGTTAGATTTTTTTTAGTTGAGATTATTCCCTTTTCTTCAAGTAGGCTTGAATTGCTATGTATTTCCCTCTTAGTACGGCTTTTGCTGTGTCCCAAATATTTTAGACTGTTGTGTTTTCATTTTTATTTATGTTTATTTTTCTACTTATTTTATTTATTTTAAATTTCTTCTTTTATTACTTCATTGACTAATATGTTGTTTAATATCATGTTGTGTAACCATCAGAGCTTGTAGTTTTTCCCGATTTTTTATTGTGATTTATTTCTAGTTTCATCTGATACTGTCAGAAAAGATGCATAGTATAATTTCTATATTCTTATATTTATTAAAGCATGTTTTGTGACCTAACGTGGTGCACTCTGCAGAATATTCCATTTATATTTGAAAAGAGTGTGTATTCTATTGTTTTTGGATAGAATATTCTGTATATATGTATTATGTCCATCTGCTCTAATGTGTGGGTTTGTTTTTTTTTTTTTTTTACTTTAAATTGTACTTTGTTAAAATAGTCTAGTGTTGGCTTCAGGAATATAACCCAGTGATTCATTTCTTACATATGACACCCAGTACTCTAATGTGTTTTTCAAAGACTCTGCTTCCTTATTGATTTTCTGGTGGATGATCTATCCATTGATATAAATAGGGGGTTAAAGTCCCCTACTATTATTGTGTTACCATAAATTTCTCTTTTTATGTCCATTAATATTTGCATTATGTATTTATGTGGTCCAAGGTTCGGTGGGTAATTATTGTCAATTATTATATCCTCTGTTTGAATTGATCCTTTTTCATTATGTAATGCCCTTATCTCTTTTTACAGTCTTTGTTTTAAAGTTTATTTTGTGTTAAAAATTGTTACCTTTTTTTATTCCACTTGCATGGTAAATGTTTTTTACATTCCTTCACTTTCAGTGTGTATGTTGCTTTAGTTCTTAGGTGACTCTATTTTAGGCAGCACATAGATTGAGATTCTTATCCAATCCTCTACCCTATTTTTTTACTTGGATCTTAGGCCATTTACATTTAAATTAATTATTGATTGATGTGTACTTATCACCATTTTGTTATTTGTTCTCTTTGTGGGGGGGGTTGCATTTTTCTCTGTTCCTATCTTTTTCTCTTGTTTGTTTACTTATATTTTTAATTTACTTCCATGCTAGTTAACATATAGTGTAATAATGATTTCAGGAATAGAATTTAGTGATTCATCACTTATATATAAAATCCAGTGTTCATCCCAACAAACGCCCTCCTAAATGCCCCACGCCCATTTAATCCATCACCCCACCAAACACCCCTCCAACAACCCTGTTTGTTCTCTTTATATAAGAGTCTCTTATTGTTTGTTTCCCTCTTTTTTTTTTTAATTTTTGCTTCCTTTCCCTTACATTCATCTGTTTTGTATCTTAAATTCCACATATGAGTGAAGTCATATGATACTTTCTTTCTCTGACTGACTTATTTCACTTTGCATAATACACTCTACTTCCATCTACATTGTTGCAAATGGCAAGATTTCATTCTTTTTGCTCGCCAAGTAATATTCATATATATATATATATATATATATATATATATATATATATACCGAATCTTCTTTATCCATTCATCAGTTGATGGACATTTGGGCTCTTTCCATACTTTGGCTATTGTCAATAGTGCTGCTATCAACATTGGGGTGTATGTGTCCCTTCAAATCAGTATTCCTGTGTCATTTGGACAAATAGCTAATAGTTCAATTGCTGGGTCATAGGGTAGTTCTATTTTTAATTTTTTGAAGAACCATACTGTTTTCCAGAGTGGCTGCACCAGTTTGCATTGCCATCAACAGTACAAGAGGGTTCCTCTTTCTCTGCATCCTTGCCAACATCCATTGTTTCCTGAGTTGTTAATTTTAGTCATTCTGACAGGTGTGAGGTGATATCCCATTGTGGTTTTGATTTGTATTTCACTGATGATGAGTGATCTTGAACATTTTTCATGTGTCTGTTAGCCATCTGTATGTCTTCTTTGGAAAAGTGTCTATTCATGTCTTTTGCCCATTTCTTCACTGGATTATTTGTATTTTTTGGGTGTTAAGTTAGGTAAGTTCTTTGTATATTTTAGATACTAACCCTTTATCTTATATGTCATTTACAAATATCATATCCCAGCCTGTTGGTTGCAACAGTTTTGATGATTGTTCCCCTTGCAGTACAGACACTTTTTATTTTGATGAGGTCCCAATACTTCATTTTTGCTTTTGTTTCCCTTGCCTGTGGAGACATGTCAAGTAAGAAGTTGCTGTGGCCGAGGTCAAAGAGGTTGTTGCCTGTTTTCTCCTGTAGGATTTTAATGGCTTTCTGTCTTATGTTTAGGTCTTAGTGTTTAAGGTTTTTTTACATTTATTCATTTTTTGAGAGACAGAGAGAGAGAGAGAGAGAGAGAGAGAGAGAGCATGAGTGGGGGAGGGTCAGAGAGAGAGAAGGAGACGCATAATCTGAAGCAGGCTCCAGGCTCTGATCTGACAGCACAGAACCAGACATGGGGCTCCAACCCACAAACTGTGAGACCATGACCTGAGCTGAAATCAGAGGCTTAAGTGACTGAGACACCCAGGCACTCCCTTTTATCCATTTTGAGGTTATTTTTGTGTATGGTGTAAGAAAGTGGTCTAGTTTCATTCTTCTACATGCGGCTGTCCAGTTTTACTAACGTCATTTGGTGAAGAGACTGTCTTTTTTCCAGTGGATACTCTTTCCTGCTTTGTCAAAGAGTAGTTGGCAATACTTTTGTGGGTCCAGTTCTGGGTTCTTCAATTCTGTTCCATTGATCTGAGTGTCTCTTCTTGTGCCAGTACCATACTGTCTTGATGATTACAGCTTTGAAACCTGGAGTTGTGATGCCTCCAGCTTTGCTTTTTTTTTTTTTTTTCAGGATTGCTTTGGCTATTCCGGGTCTTTTCTGGTTCCATACAAATTTTAAGATTGTTCTAGCTCTGTGAAGAATGCTGGTGTTATTTTGATAGGATTGCATTGAATATGTAGATTGCTTTGGGTAGTATTGACATTTTAACAACATTTCTTTTAATCCATGAGAATGGAACTCTTTTCCATTTCTATGTGTCTTCCTTTTTTTTCATAAGTTTTCTATAGTTTTCATTGAATAGATTTTTTAACCTCTTTGGATAAGTTTATTTCTAGGTATTTTATGGTTTAGCACAATTGTAAAAGGGAATGATTCCTTCATTTTCTTTCTGCTGCTTCATTATTGGAGTATAGCTATGCAACCAATTTCTGTTCATTGATTTTGTATCCTGCACATTGGCTGAATTCATGGATCAGCTGTAGCAATTTTTTGGTGGAATCTTTTGTGTTTTCCACATAGAGTGTTATGTTGTCTGTGAAGAGTGAAGTTTGATTTCCTCCTTGCCAGATTGGATGCCTTTTATTTCTTTGTGTTTGATTAATGAGGCTAGGACTTCCAACACTATGTTGGATAACAGTGGCGAGAGTGGAAACCCTTGTCATATTCCTGACCTTGGGGGGAAACCTCCCATGTTTCCCCACTGAGGATGATATTAGTGGTGGGCTTATCATATATTGCTGTTATGATCTTGAGGTATGATCATTTTATCCCTACTCTCTTCAGGGTTTTTATCAAGAAAGGATGCTATATTTTGTCAAATCCTTTCTCTGTATTTATGGAGAAGATTATGTGGTTCTTTGTTTTATTAATGTTTTGTATCACATTGATTTGCAGATATTGAATCAGCTCTGCATTGCCAGAATAAATACCATTTGATCATGGTGAATAATTCTTTTAATGTATTGCTGGATCTGGGTTGCTAGTAAATTGTTGAGAATTTTTGCATCCATGTTCATCAGGAAATTTGGTCTGTAATTCTCCTTTATAGTGGGGTCTTCGTCTGGTTTTGGAATCAAGGTACAGGTGGCCTTTTAGAATGAGTTTGGAAGTTTCCCTACCATTTCTCATTTTTGGAATAGTTTCAAAAGAATAGGTGTTGATTCTTTAAATTATTGCTAGAATGCCCTTGGAAAGTCATCTGACCCTGGACTCTTTTTTTCGAGGGGGGGGGTGATTTTTGATTACTAGTTCAATTTCTCTACTGGTTATGTGTCTGGTAAAATTTTCTATTTCATCCTGTTTCAGTTTGGTAGTTCATATGTTTCTAGGAATATGTCCATTTCTATCAGATTTCCCAGTTTGTTGGCATATAATTTATCTTAATATTCTCTTATTACTATTTCTTTTTCTGTGGTGTTGGTTGTGATTTCTATTTTTCATTCGTGATTTTATTTATTTGGGTCATTTACTTTTTCTTTTTGATAAATCGGGTACGGGGTTATCAATTTTATTAATTGTTTCAAAGAACCACTCCTAGTCTCATTGATCTGGTCTACTGTCTTTTTGATTTCAATATCATTGATTTCTACTCTAATCTTTATTATTTCCCTTCTTCTGCTGATTACGGGTTTTATTTGCTGTCCTTTTTTGAGCTCTTTTGGGTGTAAGGTTAGGTTGTGAAACTGAGACCTTTCTTCCTTCTTCTGGAAGGCCTAAATTGCTATATATTTCCCTCTTTTGACCTCTTTTGCTGCATCCCAGAGGTTTGGGGCTGTCATGTTTTCATTTTCATTGGCTTCCATGTAATTTTAAATTTCCTCTTTAATTTCATGGTCAACCCATTCATTGTTTAGTAGGATATTCTTTTTTTTAATATATGAAACTTATTGTCAAATTGGTTTCCATACAACACCCAGTGCTCATCCCAAAAGGTGCCCTCCTCAATACCCATCACCCACCCTCCCCTCCCTCCCACTCCCCATCAACCCTCAGTTTGTTCTCAGTTTTTAACAGTCTCTTATGTTTTGGCTCTCTCCCACTCTAACCTCTTTTTTTTCCCTTCCCTTCCCCCATGGGTTTCTGTTAAGTTTCTCAGGATCCACATAAGAGTGAAACCATATGGTATCTGTCTTTCTCTGTATGGCTTATTTCACTTAGCATCACACTCTCCAGTTCCATCCACGTTGCTACAAAGGGCCATATTTCGTTCTTTCTCATTGCCACGTAATATTCCATTGTGTATATAAACCACAATTTCTTTATCCATTCATCAGTTGATGGACATTTAGGCTCTTTCCATAATTTGGCTATTGTTGAGAGTGCTGCTATGAACATTGGGGTACAAGTGGCCCTATGCATCAGTGCTCCTGTATCCCTTGGATAAATTCCTAGCAGTGCTATTGCAGGGTCATAGGGTAGGTCTATTTTTAATTTTCTGAGGAACCTCCACACTGCTTTCCAGAGCGGCTGCACCACTTTGCATTCCCACCAACAGTGCAAAAGGGTTCCCGTTTCTCCACATCCTCGCCAGCATCTATAGTCTCCTGATTTGTTCATTTTGGCCACTCTGACTGGCGTGAGGTGATACCTGAGTGTGGTTTTGATTTGTATTTCCCTGATAAGGAGCGGCGCTGAACATCTTTTCATGTGCCTGTTGGCCATCCGGATGTCTTCTTTAGAGAAGTGTCTATTCATGTTTTCTGCCCATTTCTTCACTGGGTTATTTGTTTTTCGGGTGTGGAGTTTGGTGAGCTCTTTATAGATTTTGGATACTAGCCCTTTGTCCGAAATGACATTTGCAAATATCTTTTCCCATTCCGTTGGTTGCTTTTTAGTTTTGTTGGTTGTTTCCTTTGCTGTGCAGAAGCTTTTTATCTTCATAAGGTCCCAGTAATTCACTTTTGCTTTTAATTCCCTTGCCTTTGGGGATGTGTCGAGTAAGAGATTGCTACGGCTGAGGTCAGAGAGGTCTTTTCCTGCTTTCTCCTCTAGGGTTTTGATGGTTTCCTGTCTCACATTTAGGTCCTTTATCCATTTTGAGTTTATTTTTGTGAATGGTGTGAGAAAGTGGTCTAGTTTCAACCTTCTGCATGTTGCTGTCCAGTTCTCCCAGCACCATTTGTTAAAGAGACTGTCTTTTTTCCATTGGATGTTCTTTCCTGCTTTGTCAAAGATGAGTTGGCCATACGTTTGTGGGTCTAGTTCTGGGGTTTCTATTCTATTCCATTGGTCTATGTGTCTGTTTTGGTGCCAATACCATGCTGTCTTGATGAGTACAGCTTTGTAGTAGAGGCTAAAGTCTGGGATTGTGATGCCTCCTGCTTTGGTCTTCTTCTTCAAAATTCCTTTGGCTATTCAGGGCCTTTTGTGGTTCCATATGAATTTTAGGATTGCTTGTTCTAGTTTCGAGAAGAATGCTGGTGCAATTTTGCTTGGGATTGCATTGAATGTGTAGATAGCTTTGGGTAGTATTGACATTTTGACAATATTAATTCTTCCAATCCATGAGCAGGGAATGTCTTTCCATTTCTTTATATCTTCTTCAATTTCCTTCATAAGCTTTCTATAGTTTTCAGCATACAGATCCTTTACATCTTTGGTTAGATTTATTCCTAGGTATTTTATGCTTCTTGGTGCAATTGGGAATGGGATCAGTTTCTTTATTTGTCTTTGTGTTGCTTCATTGTTAGTGTATAAGAATGCAACTGATTTCTGTACATTGATTTTGTATCCTGCAACTTTGCTGAATTCATGTATCAGTTCTAGCAGACTTTTGGTGGAGTCTATCAGATTTTCGATATATAATATCATGTCATCTGCAAAAAGCGAAAGCTTGACTTCATCTTTGCCAATTTTGATGCCTTTGATTTCCTTTTGTTGTCTGATTGCTGATGCTAGAACTTCCAGCACTATGTTAAACAACAGCGGTGAGAGTGGATATCCCTGTCATGTTCCTGATCTCAGGGAAAAAGCTCTCAGTTTTTCCCCATTGAGGATGATGTTAGCTGTGGGCTTTTCATAAATGGCTTTTAGATGTTTAAGTATGTTCCTTCTATCCCTACTTTCTCAAGGGTTTTTATTAAGAAAGGCTGCTGGATTTTGTCGAAGGCCTTTTCTGCATCGATTGACAGGATCATATGGTTCTTCTCTTTTTTTTGTTAATGTGATGTATCACGTTGATTGATTTGCGAATGTTGAACCAGCCCTGCATCCCAGGAATGAATCCCACTTGATCATGGTGAATAATTCTTTTTATATGCTGTTGAATTCAATTTGCTAGTATCTTATTGAGAATTTTTGTATCCATATTCATCAGGGATATTGGCCTGTAGTTCTCTTTTTTTACTGGGTCTCTGGTTTAGGAATCAAAGTAATACTGGCTTCATAGAATGAGTCTGGAAGTTTTCCTTCCCTTTCTATTTCTTGGAATAGCTTGAGAAGGATAGGTATTATCTCTGCTTTAAACGTCTGGTAGAACTCCCGTGGGAAGCCATCTGGTCCTGGACTCTTATTTGTTGGGAGGTTTTTGATAACCGATTCAATTTCTTCGCTGGTTATGGGTCTGTTCAAGCTTTCTATTTCCTCCTGATTGAGTTTTGGAAGAGTGTGGGTGTTCAGGAATTTGTCCATTTCTTCCAGATTGTCCAATTTGTTTGCATATAATTTTTCATAGTATTCCCTGATAATTGTTTGTATCTCTGGGGGATTGGTTGTAACAATTCCATTTTCATTCATGATTTTATCTATTTGGGTCATCTCCCTCTTCTTTTTGAGAAGCCTGGCTAGTCAATTTTGTTTATTTTTTCAAAAAACCAACTCTTGGTTTCGTTGATCTGCTCTACAGTTTTTTTAGATTCTATATTGTTTATTTCTGCTCTAATCTTTATTATTTCTCTTCTTCTGCTGGGTTTAGGGTGTCTTTGCTGTTCTGCTTCTATTTCCTTTAGGTGTGCTGTTAGATTTTGTATTTGGGATTTTTCTTGTTTCTTGAGATAGGCCTGGATTACAATGTATTTTCCTCTCAGGACTGCCTTCGCTGCGTCCCAAAGCATTTGGATTGTTGTATTTTCATTTTCGTTTGTTTCCATATATTTTTTAATTTCTTCTCGAATTGCCTGGTTAACCCACTCATTCGTTAGTAGGGTGTTCTTTAACCTCCATGCTTTTGGAGGTTTTCCAGACTTTTTCCTGTGGTTGATTTCAAGCTTCATAGCATTGTGGTCTGAAAGTATGCATGGTATGATTTCAATTCTTGTAAACTTATGAAGGGCTGTTTTGTGACCCAGTATATGATCTATCTTGGAGAATGTTCCATGTGCACTCGAGAAGAAAGTATATTCTGTTGCTTTGGGATGCAGAGTTCTAAATATATCTGTCAAGTCCATCTCATCCAATGTCGCATTCAGGTTCCTTGTTTCTTTATTGACCGTGTGTCTAGATGATCTATCCATTTCTGTAAGTGGGGTGTTAAAGCCCCCTGCAATTACCACATTCTTATTGATAAGGTTGCTTATGTTTATGAGTAATTGTTTTATACATTTGGGGGCTCCGGTATTCGCTGCATAGACATTTATAATTGTTACCTCTTCCTGATGGATAGACCCTATAATTATTATATAATGCCCTTCTTCATCTCTTGTTACAGCCTTTAATTTAAAGTCTAGTTTGTCTGATAGAAGTATGGCTACTCCAGCTTTCTTTTGGATTCCAGTAGCATGATAAATAGTTCTCCATCCCCTCACTCTCAATCTAAAGGTGTCATCAGGTCTAAAATGAGTCTCTTGTAGACCGCAAATAGATGGGTCTTGTTTTTTTATGTATTCTGATACCCTATGTCTTTTAGTTGGTGCATTTAATCCATTTACATTCAGTGTTATTATAGAAAGATACGGGTTTAGAGTCATTGTGATGTCTGTACGTTTTATGCTTGTAGTGATGTCTCTGGAACTTTGTCTCACAGGATCCCCCTTAGGATCTCTTGTAGGGCTGGTTTAGTGGTGACAAATTCCTTCAGTTTTTGTTTGTTTGGGAAGACCTTTATCTCTCCTTCTATTCTAAATGACAGACTTGCTGGATAAAGGATACTCTGCTGCATATTTTTCCTGTTTAGCACACTGAAAATATCGTGCCAATTCTCTGGCCTGCCAAGTTTCAAAAAAGAGATCAGTCATGAGTCTTATAGGTCTCCCTTTATATGTGAGGGCTCGCTTATCCCTTGCTGCTTTCAGTATTTTTTTATATCCTTGTATTTTGGCAGTTTCACTATGATATGTCGTGCAGTAGATCGATTCAAGTTACGTCTGAAGGGAGTTCTCTGTGCCTCTTGGATTTCAATGCCTTTTTCCTTCCCAGTTCAGGGATGTTCTCAGCTATAATTTCTTCAAGTACCCCTTCAGCACCTTTCCCTCTCTCTTCCTCCTCTGGGATACCAATTATGCATATATTATTTCTTTTTAGTGTATCACTTAGTTCTCTAATTTTCCCCTCAAACTCCTGGATTTTTTTTATCTCTCTTTCTCTCAGCTTCCTCTTTTTCCATAACTTTATCTTCTAGTTCACCTATTCTCTCCTCTGCCTCTTCAATCCGAGCTGTCGTCGTTTCCATTTTGTTTTGCATTTCATTTAAAGTGCTTTTCAGCTCCTCGTGAATTCTCCTTAGTCCCGTGATCTCTGTAGCAAGAGATTCTCTGCTGTCCTCTATACTGTTTTCAAGCCCAGCGATTAATTTTATGACTATTATTCTAAATTCACTTTCTGTTACATTATTTAAATCCTTTTTGATCAGTTCATTAATGTTGTTATTTCCTGGAGATTCTTCTGAGGGGAATTCTTCCGCTTGGTCATTTGGGATAGTCCTTGCAGTGGTGAGGACCTGCAGGGCACTTCCCCTGTGCTGTGGTGTATAAGTGGAGTTGGTGGGCAGGGCCGCAGTCTGACCTGATGTCTGCCCCCAGCCACAGGGGCTGGGCTGGGGCCACAGTCAGACTGGTGTGTGCCTTCTCTTCCCCTCTCCTAGGGGTGGGATTCACTGTGGGGTGGCGTGGCCCGTCTGGGCTACTTGCACACTGCCAGGCTTGTGGTGCTGGGGATCTGGTGTATTAGCTGGGGTGGGTAGGCAAGTTGCACGGGGGCGGGAGGGGCAGGCTTAGATCGCTTCTCCTTAGGTGATCCACTTCAGGAGGGGCCCTGTGGCAGCGGGAGGGAGTCAGATCCTCTGCCAGTGGTTTGGCTCCGCAGAAGCACAGAGTTGGGTGTTTGCACAGAGTGAGCAAGTTCCCTGGAAGGAACTGGTTCCCTTTGGGATTTTGGCTGGGGGATGGGCGAGGGAGATGGTGCTGGCAAGCGCCTTTGTTCCCCACCAAACTGAGCTCTGTCGTCAGGGGCTTAGCAGCTCTCCCTCCCTTTGTCCTCTAGCCTTCCTGCTTTCGGAACAGAGCTGTTAAATTATGACCTCCCAGATGCTAAGTGGCGCTTGCTGTCGGAACACAGCCCGTCAGGCCCCTCCGATTTTGCCAGCCAGACTCGGGGGCTCTGCTTGGCCTGCGAACCGCCCCTCTGCCCCGGCTCCCTCCCGCCAGTCCGTGGAGTGCGCACCGCCTCACCGCCCTTCCTACCCTCCTCCATGGGCCTCTCGTCTGCGCTTGGCTCTGGAGACTCCGTTCTGCTAATCCTCTGGCAGTTTTCTGGGTTATTTAGGCAGGTGTAGGTGGAATGTAAGTGATAAGCAGGACGCAGGGTTAGCCCAGCGTCCTCCTACGCTGCCATCTTCTTCCCTCTCTGTTCATTTCTGTTAGTAGGATATTCTTTAATCTTCATGCATTCATGATACTTCCAATTTTTTTTCTTGTGGTTGATTTTGCGTTTCATAGCATTCTTGTCTGAAAATATACAAGGTATGATCTCGATCTTTTTGTAATTGTTGTGAGATGATTTGTGTCCCAGTATGGGATCTATTCTGGGGAATGTTAAATGTGCACTCAAGAAGAATGTGTATTCTGCTGCTTTAGGATGAAATGTTCTGAAAATATCTATTACGTCCATCCAGTATTGTGTGTCATTCAAAGCCATTGTTTCCTTGTTGATTCTCCTTAAATGATCTGTCCATTGTTGTAAGTGGTTCGTGTTGAAGTCTCTTCCTATTAAGGTATTTTTATCAAAGAGTTTCTTTATTTTTGTGATTAATTGATTTATATATTTAGGTGCTATCACATTGAGGGCTTAAATGTTTTCAATTCTTAGATCTTCTTGGTGGATAGACCCCTTAATTGTGACATAATGCCTTTCTTCATCTCTCGTTACAGTCTTTATTTTAAAATCTATCTTGTCTTATATAAGTATGGCCACTACAGCTTTCTTTTGGTGCCCATTAGCATGATAAATTGTTCTCTATCTCCTTACTATAAATCTGCATGTGTCTTTAGGTCTAAAATGGGTCTCTTGTAAGCAGCATATAGATGGGTCTTGTTTTCTTTTCCATTCTGATACCCTCTGTCTTCTGATTAGAGCATTTAGTCCATTGACATTTAGAGTGAGTACTGAAAGATATTAATTTAGCACCATTGTGTTGCCAGTAGACTTGAATTTTGTGGTGATGTCTGGTTCATTCTAGTCTTTGTTGCTTTTGGTCTCTTTAGTGTTATTTCATCTTTTATCCCCTCAGAGAGGGCCCCTTAAAATTTTTTGCTGGGCTGGTTCATTGTTCATGAACTCCTTTATTTTGTTTTATTTTTTTTTTGTCTCAGAAACCATCTCTCCTTCTATTTTGAATGTCAGCCTTTTTGGATGAAGACTTTTTAGCTGCATATTTTTCTGATTCAGCATGTTGAATGTATCCTGCCATGCCTTTCTGGCCTCCAAGTGTCTGTGGATAGGTCTGCTGCTAACCTGATCTGTCTTCCCTTATAGGTTAAGAACTTTTATTCCCTTGTTGCTTTCAAAATTCTTTTCTTGTCTTGTGTGTTTGTGTGTGTGTGTGTGTTTGTGTGTGTGTGTGTGTTTGTGTGTGTGTGTGTGAATTTGAATATGCTATGCTTTGCAGATAGTTCATTTTTGTTGAATCTAATGAGAGATCTCTGTGGTTCTTGGATTTTGATTTCTGTGTCCTTCCTCAGATTATGAACGTTTTCTGGTATAATTTGCTTACATAAACCTTCTGCCTCTTTTTCTCTCTCTTCATCTCTGGGACTCCTATGATTTGGATTTTCTCCTTTTGTAATAAGTCACTGAGTTCTCTAAGTCTTGTATTGTGCTCATTTGACTTTGTTTCCCTCTTTTTTCTGCTGCATTACTCTCCATAAATGTGTTTTCTATATCGCTGATTCATTGCTCTCCCTCATCTATCATTGCATCTTGGTTATAGCATTTTTAATTTCACCCTGACTAGACTTTACTTCTTTTATCTCTGCAGAAAGGGATTCTATGCTTTTTTCAACCCCAGCTAGGGTTCTCATTAATCTGATTCTAAATTCTAGTTCAGACATCTTCCTTATATCTGTGTTGTTTAAGCCTTTGACTGTCATTCCCTCCTATTCTTTCTTTTTGGGTGAATTCCCTTGTTTTCCATTTTGCAGGAGTAAAAAAATTGATGTCAAAAAATAAAAATTTAATATGAAAAAAACCGAAAAATCAAATACAGGAAGCTAGATTCTAGGTGTGTGTTGGTCTTCTTGTTGAAAGAAAGTTACTAGAATAGAGAAAAAAGGAAAGACTAGAAAGGAAATAAAGGTAGAAAAAAACTTAAAAGCTAAAAAAATATATAATGAAATAGAACTAAATGAAAATGGTATAGAATAAACATTTACAAATAGATAAAAAACAAGTTAAAGGTCGAGGGCAAGATGGCGGCTTAGGAGGACGCTGGGCTCACCGCACGTCCTGCTGATCACTTAGATTCCACCTACACCTGCCTAAATAACCCAGAAAACCGCCAGAGGATTAGCAGAACGGAGTCGCCGGAGCCAAACGCAGACGAGAGGCCCACGGAAGAGGGTAGGAAGGGCTGCAAGGCGGTGCATGCTCCACGGACTGGCGGGAGGGAGCCGGGGCAGAGGGGTGGCTCGCTGGCCAAGCAGAGCCCCCGAGTCTGGCTGGCAAAAGCAGAGGGGCCTGACGGACTGTGTTCCCACAACAAGCGCGACTTAGCGTCTGGGAGGTCATAAATTAACAGCTCTGCTCGGGAAGCGGGAAGGCTGGAGGACAAAGGGAGGGAGAGCTGCTGAGCCCCCTGACGACACAGCTCAGTTTGGTGGGGAACAAAGGCGCTCGCCAGCGCCATCTCCCCCACCCACCCCCCAGCCAAAATCCCAAAGAGAACCAGTTCCTGCTGGGGAACTTACTCGCTCCGCGCAAACACCCAACTCTGTGCTTCTGCGGAGCCAAACCTTCGCAGCGGATCTGACTCCCTCCTGCTGCCACAGGGCCCCTCCTGAAGTGGATCACCTAAGGAGAAGCGATCTAAGCCTGCCCCTCCTGCCCCCATGCACCTTGCCTACCCACCCCAGCTAATACGCCAGATCCCCAGCATCACAAGCCTGGCAGTGTGCAAGAGGCCTAGACGGGCCACGCCACCCCACAGTGAATCCCGCCCCTAGGAGAGGGGAAGAGAAGACACACACCAGTCTGACTCTGGCCCCAGCGGTGGGCTGGGGGCAGACATCAGGTCTGACTGCGGCCCCGCCCACCAACTCCAGTTATACTCCACAGCACAGGGGAAGTGCCCTGCAGGTCCTCACCACGCCAGGGACTATCCAAAATGACCAAGCGGAAGAATTCCCCTCAGAAGAATCTCCGGGAAATAACAACAGCTAATGAGCTGATCAAAAAGGATTTAAATAATATAACAGAAAGTGAATTTAGAATAATAGTCAAAAAATTAATTGCTGGGCTTGAAAACAGTATACAGGACAGCAGAGAATCTCTTGCTACAGAGATCAAGGGACTAAGGAATAGTCACGAGGAGCTGAAAAACACTTTAAATGAAGTGCATAACAAAATGGAAACCACCACAGCTCGGCTTGAAGAGGCAGAGGAGAGAATAGGTGAACTAGAAGATAAAGTTATGGAAAAAGAGGAAGCTGAGAAAAAGAGAGATAAAAAAATCCAGGAGTATGAGGGGAAAATTAGAGAACTAAGTGATACACTAAAAAGAAATAATATACGCATAATTGGTATCCCAGAGGAGGAAGAGAGAGGGAAAGGTGCTGAAGGGGTACTTGAAGAAATAATAGCTGAGAACTTCCCTGAACTGGGGAAGGAAAAAGGCATTGAAATCCAAGAGGCACAGAGAACTCCCTTCAGACGTAACTCGAATCGATCTTCTGCATGACATATCATAGTGAAACTGGCAAAATACAAGGATAAAGAGAAAATTCTGAAAGCAGCAAGGGGTAAACGTGCCCTCACATATAAAGGGAGACCTGTTAAGCCTCGTGACTGATCTCTCTTTTGAAACTTGGCAGGCCAGAAAGAATTGGCACGAGATTTTCAGGGTGATAGACAGAAAAAATATGCAGCCAAGAATCCTTTATCCAGCAAGTCTGTCACTTAGAATAGGAGAGATAAAGGTCTTCCCAAACAAACAAAAACTGAAGGAATTTGTTACCACTAAACCAGCCCTACAAGATCCTAAGGGGGATCCTGTGAGACAAAGTCCCAGAGACATCACTATAAGCATAACACATACAGACATCACAATGACTCTAAACCCGTATCTTTCTATAATAACACTGAATGGAAATGGATTAAATGCACCAACTAAAAGACATAGGGTATCAGAATACATAAAAAAAAAGACCCATCTATTTGCGGTCTACAAGAGACTCATTTTAGACCTGAGGACACCTTTAGATTGAGAGTGAGGGGATGGAGAACTATTTATCATGCTACTGGAAGCCAAAAGAAAGCTGGAGTAGCCATACTTATATCAGACAAGCTAGACTTTAAATTAAAGGCTGTAACAAGAGATGAAGAAGGACATTATATAATAGTTACAGGGTCTATCCATCAGGAAGAGCTAACAATGATAAATGTCTATGCGCGGAATACCGGAGCCCCCAAATGTATAAAACAATTACTCATAAACATAAGCAACCTTATCGATAAGAATGTGGTCATTGCAGGGGGCTTTAACACCCCACTTACAGAAATGGATAGATCATCTAGACACACGGTCAATAAAGAAACAAGGAACCTGAATGCGACATTGGATGAGATGGACTTGACAGATATATTTAGAACTCTGCATCCCAAAGCAACAGAATATACTTTCTTCTCGAGTGCACATGGAACATTCTCCAAGATAGATCATATACTGGGTCACAAAACAGCCCTTCATAAGTTTACAAGAATTGAAATCATACCATGCATACTTTCAGACCACAATGCTATGAAGCTTGAAATCAACCACAGAAAAAAGTCTGGAAGACCTCCAAAAGCATGGAGGTTAAAGAACACCCTACTAACGAATGAGTGGGTCAACCAGGCAATTCGAGAAGAAATTAAAAAATATATGGAAACAAATGCAAATGAAAATACAACAATCCAAACGCTTTGGGACGCAGCGAAGGCAGTCCTGAGAGGAAAATACATTGTAATCCAGGCCTATCTCAAGAAACAAGAAAAATCCCAAATACAAAATCTAACAGCACACCTAAAGGAACTAGAAGCAGAACAGCAAAGGCAGCCTAAACCCAGCAGAAGAAGAGAAATAATAAAGATCAGAGCAGAAATAAACAATATAGAATCTAAAAAAAACTGTAGAGCAGATCAACGAAACCAAGAGTTGGTTGTTTGAAAAAATAAACAAAATTGACAAACCTCTAGCCAGGCTTCTCAAAAGAAAAGGGAAATGACCCAAATAGATAAAATCATGAATGAAAATGGAATTATTACAACCAATCCCTCAGAGATACAAACAATTATCAGGGAATACTATGAAAAATTATATGCCAACAAACTGGACAACCTGGAAGAAATGGACAAATTCCTAAACACCCACACTCTTCCAAAACTCAATCAGGAGGAAATAGAAAGCTTGAACAGACCCATAACCAGCGAAGAAATTGAATCAGTTATCAAAAATCTCCCAACAAATAAGAGTCCAGGACCAGATGGCTTCCCAGGGGAGTTCTACCAGACGTTTAAAGCAGAGATAATACCTATCCTTCTCAAGCTATTCCAAGAAATAGAAAGGGAAGGAAAACTTCCAGACTCATTCTATGAAGCCAGTATTACTTTGATTCCTAAACCAGACAGAGACCCAGTAAAAAAAGAGAACTACAGGCCAATATCCCTGATGAATATGGATGCAAAAATTCTCAATAAGATACTAGCAAATCGAATTCAACGGCATATAAAAAGAATTATTCACCATGATCAAGTGGGATTCATTCCTGGGATGCAGGGCTGGTTCAACATTCGCAAATCAATCAACGTGATACATCACATTAACAAAAAAAAAGAGAAGAACCATATGATCCTGTCAATCGATGCAGAAAAGGCCTTCGACAAAATCCAGCACCCTTTCTTAATAAAAACCCTTGAGAAAGTCGGGATAGAAGGAACATACTTAAAGATCATAAAAGCCATTTATGAAAAGCCCACAGCTAACATCATCCTCAATGGGGAAAAACTGAGAGCTTTTTCCCTGAGATCAGGAACACGACAAGGATGCCCACTCTCACCACTGCTGTTTAACATAGTGCTGGAAGTTCTAGCATCAGCAATCAGACAACAAAAGGAAATCAAAGGCATCAAAATTGGCAAAGATGAAGTCAAGCTTTCACTTTTTGCAGATGACATGATATTATACATGGAAAATCCGATAGACTCCACCAAAAGTCTGCTAGAACTGATACATGAATTCAGCAAAGTTGCAGGATACAAAATCAATGTACAGAAATCAGTTGCATTCTTATACACTAACAATGAAGCAACAGAAAGACAAATAAAGAAACTGATCCCATTCACAATTGCACCAAGAAGCATAAAATACCTAGGAATAAATCTAACCAAAGATGTAAAGGATCTGTATGCTGAAAACTATAGAAAGCTTATGAAGGAAATTGAAGAAGATTTAAAGAAATGGAAAGACATTCCCTGCTCATGGATTGGAAAAATAAATATTGTCAAAATGTCAATACTACCCAAAGCTATCTACACATTCAATGCAATCCCAATCAAAATTGCACCAGCATTCTTCTCGAAACTAGAACAAGCAATCCTAAAATTCATATGGAACCACAAAAGGCCCCGAATAGCCAAAGGAATTTTGAAGAAGAAGACCAAAGCAGGAGGCATCACAATCCCAGACTTTAGCCTCTACTACAAAGCTGTCATCATCAAGACAGCATGGTATTGGCACCAAAACAGACACATAGACCAATGGAATAGAATAGAAACCCCAGAACTAGACCCACAAACGTATGGCCAACTCATCTTTGACAAAGCAGGAAAGAACATCCAATGGAAAAAAGACAGCCTCTTTAACAAATGGTGCTGGGAGAACTGGACAGCAACATGCAGAAGGTTGAAACTAGACCACTTTCTCACACCATTCACAAAAATAAACTCAAAATGGATAAAGGACCTAAATGTGAGACAGGAAACCATCAAAACCTTAGAGGAGAAAGCAGGAAAAGACCTCTCTGACCTCAGCCGTAGCAATCTCTTACTTGACACATCCCCAAAGGCAAGGGAATTAAAAGCAAAAGTGAATTACTGGGACCTTATGAAGATAAAAAGCTTCTGCACAGCAAAGGAAACAACCAACAAAACTAAAAGGCAACCAATGGAATGGGAAAAGATATTCGCAAATGACATATCGGACAAAGGGCTAGTATCCAAAATCTATAAAGAGCTCACCAAACTCCACACCCGAAAAACAAATAACCCAGTGAAGAAATGGGCAGAAAACATGAATAGACACTTCTCTAAAGAAGACATCCGGATGGCCAACAGGCACATGAAAAGATGTTCAGCGTCGCTCCTTATCAGGGAAATACAAATCAAAACCACACTCAGATATCTCCTCACGCCAGTCAGAGTGGCCAAAATGAACAAATCAGGAGACTATAGATGCTGGCGAGGATGTGGAGAAACGGGAACCTTCCTGCACTGTTGGTGGGAATGCAAAGTGGTGCAGCCGCTCTGGAAAGCATTGTGGAGGTTCTTCAGAAAATTAAAAATAGACCTACCCTATGACCCAGCAATAGCACTGCTAGGAATTTATCCAAGGGATACAGGAGTACTGATGCATAGGGCCACTTGTACCCCAATGTTCATAGCAGCACTCTCAACAATAGCCAAATTATGGAAAGAGCCTAAATGTCCATCAACTGATGTTGGATAAAGAAACTGTGGTTTATATACACAATGGAGTACTACGTGGCAATGAGAAAAAATGAAATATGGTCTTTTGTAGCAACGTGGATGGAACTGGAGAGTGTGATGCTAAGTGAAATAAGCCATACAGAGAAAGACAGATATCATATGGTTTCACTCTTATGTGGATCCTGAGAAACTTAACAGGAACCCATGGGGGAGTGGAAGGAAAAAAAAAAAGAGGTTAGAGTGGGAGAGAGCCAAAGCATAAGAGACTGTTAAAAACTGAGAACAAACTGAGGGTTGATGGGGGGTGGGAGGGAGTAGAGGGTGGGTGATGGGTATTGAGGAGGGCACCTTTTGGGATGAGCACTGGGTGTTGTATGGAAACCAATTTTTCAATAAATTTCATATATAAAAAAACATAGTTAAAAGAATTTAAAATTTTTAAATGGATGTTTTAAAAAAGGAAATAAAATTTTCTTTTTCTGTATTCAAGAAAAAGAAAAGAAAGGAAAAAAATTTTAAACAAAGACAGAAGGAAACAAATGAACAAATGAACAAGAAAATAGAATGAAACCCAAATGAAGTTACCTCCAGTTTCCCCTAGAACTCAAACTGTAAAGCACTCTATAGTCTGTACACTAAGCAGATAGAGCAACTTGTGCTGGTCTTCTAGGGGATGTGCTTGGAACATGCAGTTGCATCGGGCTTTGTGTAAAGACTTTGTTCTCAACTAGGTGGCACTGCTTAGCTTACTTGGGTGGATCTGTATGGTGTGCATAAGCATGTACAGGAGAGGTGGATATGGCTTCACCCAGCTCCCTAGTCTCTGGCACAGGAACTTAGTGCTCTCTCTGATCAGTGATCATGCACCCCTCCTTTGTATCAGGCCCTGGTCCACTCCCTGCCTCTAACCTGTCCGTGTCCAAGCTGTTCATCTGCCAGGTGGTACTTCCCTCCAGGGTTTTATTTAAGATGGGGTTGTGTTTTAAAACCCCTCTCTTCAGAGTCCCCTGTGGCTTGCACAGCTGCCAGTGGTCTGTGGGAGGGTCATGCTGAGCAATGACCCATGCCGTCTTGTCCCAGAAAATGTTTGTGTGATCATGCAGTGGCATCAATTCATAGATTATGGCAAACCAGAGCACACAGCTGGTGTGAGGTTTCACCACACTCTTGTGTCTTTGTCTCAATACCAACAAACATGGCTGCTCTCTGGGTTCTACATGGAACTTTGCCTTTAGGGAGGCTGTATGTCCTCTACCAAGTGCACTCTGAGCAGGGGAACCACTTTTCACCTGTGGCACATGGACCCCTCAGACACAGCTGCCTGCTCCTGGGGATTCACCCTTTTTCCTCACCAAAGCACTGCCAGGCACAGAGCTCCAGAATTTCTGACTTTGCACTCCAGTGTGTATAGAATCCTAATGGTATTGAATCCCTCTCCTTTGCCCCCCTCAATGGTTTTGGGGAAATGATTTCTTGTTCAGTCCTTTGTGAGTGTTTTTCACTCTTTCTCTTTCTCTCCAACTACTTTCTGGGGTATGCTTTTCCTGCAACCCCCTGATGTTCTGCAATCCCTCCTTTCTCTGTTCTGTCTCTTCAAAAACATCTCCCTAACCTCCATGGCTCTTTTCTCCCTCTGTTCACCTCTCCGCACCACATACCTACTGAGTTCTATAGCTCAAGTTATACAGATTGTTGTGTTAATCCTCAGATCAATTTCCTAGTTGTGCAAAAATGGTTTGGTACTGATCCAGCTGTGTTTCCAGGAGGAGACCAGCTGAGAGCTTCCATGCTGCTCCAACATCTTGTGTAACTCCTCCTCTCTTTGTGATTGATTGACTTTGTGTAGTCTTATGCTTGGTTTCCTTTTTTCTATTTTTTTGTGTACTTATTATAAGTTTTGGTTTTGTAGTTACTATAAAGTTTACATATAACATTCTACATATATAGCAAATCTGTATAATTTGATGATCATTTACATTCAAACACATTCTAGAAAAAAAAAGTTTTTTTACCCCCTTCTTTGTGTTTCATGTATATAATGTCATACTTTGTATCTTTTTATTCATAATTTCCTAACATCTAATCATGGCTCTTTCTTTTCCACTTAATGAAGTCCCTTTAACATTGCTTGTAATGCTGATTTAGTTGTGATATAAACTCCTTTATTATTTCGGTTTTGTTTGTCTGGGAAACTCTTTATCTTTCCTTCAAATCTGAATGAGATCTTGCTGGCTACAGTATCTTGGTTATAGTTTCTTTTCCTTTTAGCAATTTAAATATATCATGCCACTCCCTTCTGGCCTGCAAAGTTTCTGCTGAAAAATCAGCTGATAACCTTTTGAGTTTCCCATTGTAGATAACTTTTTGTTTCTCATTTGATTTTATAATTCTATCTTTATCTTTAAACTTTTACATTTTAATTATTATGTAAAATGATGTGGACCTTTTTGGATTGGAACACTGTGCTTCATGGACCTGGATTTCTATCTCCTTACCTAAGTTAGGTAAGTTTTCTCCTATTATTTCTTCAAACATTTTTCTACCCATTCTCTCTCTTCTTCTTTTTCTGGGACCCCTATAAGGAGAACATTTGGTCACTTGATGTTGTCCAAGGGCTCCCTTAACTTATGTTAATTTTAAAAATTTTTTTTCTCTTTTTGCTGTTCAGTTGTGTGTTTTCCATTACCCTGTCTTTTGAAGCACTGGTATGTTCTTCTGCATCCAGTTCTCTACTGATTCCCTCTAGAGTAATTTTTATTCCAGTTATTATATTATTCGACTCTGATTGATTTTTTTAATATTTTGTTTTTATTGAAGTCAGGTCTTCCACTTTTATCTCCAGCCCAGTGACCATCTTTGTAATCATTATTTGAATTTTCTTATCAAGAATATTGATTATCTCCATTTATTTATTTTCTGAGGTTTTTGTCTTGTTATTATTTTTGAAGCATAGTCTTCTGTCTCTCCATTTTTCTTGACTTTCTATGTTTTTTAATGGATTAGGCAGAACAGGTACTTCTTTTAACTTGAGGTCTTGTATATGGTCAACCCCTATGTAGACTGCATGTAGTTGGTGAATTTTGCTAGCTGTCTGGACCTATGGCTGGTGTGCACTGGGGGGCTCAGAGCACCTCACACAGCTATCCCACTGTCAGGACAGAGAAAGTTGAAGTGGTTGCAGGTTGGTGTGTCCTGGGGTTCTATGTATTGAGGAAACCCTAGCAGGATAATTAAAGCTGAATTAGGTATAAGCCAGAGACTTCCAAATTGCTCAGCACAAAGGGTGCCCTGGTCAGGTGGCTGGAGATGAGATCAGTATGGATGGATGTGTACTGGGCTGCTCCATACAGGGTTCCTCTGTTGGGATGGCTGAAAACATTGCAAGTTTTCCAGGATGCTCTACCTGGGGGCATTCTGACAGCGTGGCTAGATCTGGAGCATATGTCAGCTGAGCACTCTGCATCACAGGTGAAGATGAAGCAGTGTGGGCCTAGAGTGTTGCATTGTATTTTGCATCTGTGTCACCTAGGCAGGAAGGCGAGCCTGTAGCGAGCACTAACCAGGAATGTCCTGGTATGCACTGCTCTGAGGCTGCCTTAGGCAACCTTGGCTAACGCTGCTGTGAGCCATGAACTCAGAACTCACTAAGGGGACAGGTCAGTTAGGGTGGATGGACTGTGCACTTGTCTGCTTTCAAGATGAGGGGTGAGCATAGACTTTGTTCATTAGCCCCTCCCACCTAGAGACCATTCCAGCAGCTCCACTAGCTTGGGAGAATTCTAGTGCTGGCTCTTTTATATGCTACTCTTTTATTACTTTTTAAGTTTTTTATTTTAATTCTAGTTAGTTAACATACAATATAATATTAGTTTCAGGTGTACAATATAGTGATTCAACACTTCCATACAATACCCAATGTTTATCACAAGTGCAGTTGCTCTTTTAAAGCATGGGGGAAAATACTGTTGTTGGTGGTGGTGGTGGTGGTGGTGTTTTCTGTACTGTGGTGCAAATGGGGCTGCTGTGGGCTTGTGGACTTCGTGCTCACTGAAGCTGAAGTGATAAGCCAGCTATTGCATCCAGGGCCTGTTCTGATCTGCATTGTTAAGGTGGAGGGGAAACATAAATCTGTCATTCTTCAGTCCATCTGACCTTCCCTGAGCCTTCCCTCAGACTCTCCACCTTTTTAAACTATGGCCTTTTATCTGTGCTCCTGTGTGACAGGAGCTGCTATAGGCTTTTGTACCTGGTATTTGCTGAGGCAGTAAGCCATTTCCTCTGACCCAGATAGCATTCCCACACCTCCTTTAATTCTTTTAAACCATGGATTTTTTTTTCTGTGCCAGAAATTTATATAAATATATATATATATATATATATATATATATATATATATATAGTGTGTGTGTGTGTGAGTGTGTGTGTGTGTGTGTGTGTGTGTAGTGTGTAATTTGGTGTGTTCCATGGAAGAGATGAGTTTTGGGTCTTCCTATATTGCCATTTTGGACTGGAACTGCTGCTTCAGCTAGTATATCTTGCATTAAATTTTCTGCCCCTCCCATCTCTTTTCCTTCTTGGACCGATATAATGTGAATGTTTTTCTCTTGGTATTGCCCATAAGATCCCATATCCTTTCCTCATTTAGAAAATTATTCTTTTCTTTTTTTTTCTGTTCATCTAGGCTTCTTTCTCTTACCCTGTCTTTCAGATTGCTGATCCATTCTGTATTTTTTAATATACTGTTGATTATCTCTAGTGTATTTTTTCATTTGGTTATTGTACTTTTCAACTCCAATTGGTTCTTTTATTATATTTTCTATCTCTGTTGAAGGTGTCACTAAGTACCTCCAATTTTCTTTCCAGTCTGGTGAGCATCTTAATGTCCATTAATTTTTTTTGAAATGTTAAAAAGCATTATCTTTATTTTTTATTGTTTCCTTCAATTTTTTATTTAAACTCTAGTTAGTTAATATACTGTGCAATATTTGTTTCAGGAGTAGAATTCAGTGATTCATCCATCACATACAACACCCACTGCTCATCATAACAAGTACCCTCCTTACTACCCATCATCCATATACCCCTTCCCCCACCTACTTCCCTACAATAACACTCACTTTACTCTCCATCTTCAAGAGTCTCTCATAGTCTGTTTCCCTCTCTCTTCCCTCTCCCATAGTTCATCTGTTTTGTTTCTTAAATTCCATATATGAGTGAAGTCATGTGATATTTTTTTCTATCTCTGACTGACTTATTTTGCTTGGCATAATACACTTTAGCTCCAACCATGTTGTTGAACTTGGCAAGATTTCATTCTTTTTGATGGCTGAGTAATATTCCAATGTGTGTATGATTGTATGTATATATGTATATATGTACATATGTATATATATTACTTCTTCTTTATCCAATCATCTATTGGTGGATATTTGGGCTCTCTCAATAGCTTGGTTATCGTTGATAATGCTGATATAAACATTGGGGTGTATTTCCCTTCAAATGTGTATTTTTGTATCCTTTGGGTTAATACTTAGCAGTGCATTGCTGGTTTGTAGGGTAGTTCTGTTTTAACTTTTTAAGGCAACTCCATACTGTTTTCCAGAGTGCCTGTACCAATTTGCTTTCCCACCAAGAGTACAAGAGGGTTCCCCTTTCTCCACATCCTCAACAAAACATGTTGTTTTTGTGTTAATTTTGGGCATTCTGACAGATGTGAGATGATATCTCTTTGTGGTTTGATTTGTAGTTCCTTGATGATGAGTGATGTTGAGCATCTGTTAGCCATGTGGATGTCTTCTTTGAGAAAGTGTATATTCATGTTTTCTACCCGTTTCTTAAGTGGGTTAGTTGTTTCCTGGGTGTTGAGTTTGATTAGTTCTTTATAGATTTTGGATACTAACACTTTATCAGATGTTGTTGGAAAATATCTTCTCCCATTCCATAGGCTACTTTTTAGTTTTGTTTTGCTTCACTGTGCAGAAGCTTCTTTTTTAATTTAATTTTTTTAAATTTACATCAAAATCAGTTAGCATATAGAGCATCAATGGTTTTAGGAGTAGATTCCTTAATGCCCCTTACCCATTTAGCCTATCCCCCCTCCCACAACCCCTCCAGTAACCCTCTGTGTATTATCCATATTTAAGAGTCTCTTATGTTTGGTCCCCCTCCCTGTTTTATATTATTTTTGTTTCCCTTCCCATATGTTCATCTGTTTTCTTTCTTAAAGTCCTCATATGAGTGAAGTCATATGATATTTGTTTTTCTCTGACTAATTTTGCTTATCATAATACCCTCCAGTTCCAGGTAGGTAGTTGCAAATGGAAAGATTTCAATCTTTTTGATTGCCGAGTAATACTCCAGTGTGTGTGTGTGTGTGTGTGTGTGTGTACACACACATACCACATCTTCTTTATCCACTCATCCATCGATGGACATTCAGGCTCTATCCATACTTTGGCTATTGTTGATAATGCTGCTATAAACATTGGGGTGCATATATCCCTTCGAATCAGCACAGCTGTATCCCTTGGATAAATACCTAGTAGGGCAGTTGCTGGCTCATAGGGTAGTTCTCTTTAATTTTTTGAGGAACCTCCATACTGTTTTCCAGAGTGGTTGCACCAGTTTGCATTCCCACCATCAGTGCAAAATATATCCTCTTTCTCTGCATTCTCGCCAACATCTGTTGTTGCCTGTGTTGTTAATATTAGCTATTCTGACAGGTGTCAGGTGGTATCTCATTGTGGGTTTTATTTGTGTTTACCTGATGATGAGTGATATTGAGCATTTTGTCATGTGTCGATTGGCCTTCTGGATGTCTTCTTCAGAGAAGTGTTTATTGATGTCTTTTGCTCATTTCTTCACTGCATTCTTTGTTTTTTGGGTGTTGAGTTTGTTAAGTTCTTTACATATTTTGGATATTGACCCTTTATCTGATATATTGTTTGCAAATATCTTCTCCCATTCCGTCGGTTGCCTTTTAGTGTTGCTGATTGTTTCCTTCACTACGCAAAAGCTTTTTCTTTTGATGAGGTCAAAGCATTTGCTTTTGCTTTTGTTCCCCTTGACTCTGGAGATGTGTTGAGTAAGAACTTGCTGTGGCTAAGGTCAAAGAGGTTTTTGCCTGCTTTCTCCTCATGGATTCTGATGGATTCCTGTCTAAGATTAAGGTCTTTCATCCATTTTGAGTTTATTTTTGTGTATGGTGTAAGAAAGTCGTCCAGGTTCATTTTTATGCATGTCACTGTCCAGTTTTCCGAGCACCACTTGCTTAAGAGACTGTCTTTATTCTATTGGATAGTCTTTCCTGCTTTGTCAAAGATTAGTTGGCCATACGTTAGTGGGTCCGTTTCTGGGTTCTGTATTCTGTTCCATTGATCTGAGTGTCTGTTCTTGTGCCAGTTCCATACTGTCTTGATGATTACAGCTTTGTAGTATAGCTTGAAGTCTGGGATTGTGATGCCTTCTGCTTTGGTTTTATTTTTCAAGATTGCTTTGGCTATTCGGGGTCTTTTCTGGTTCCATACAAATTTTAGTATTATGTGTTCTAGCTCTGTGAAGAATGCTGGTGTTATTTTGATAGGGATTGCATTGAATATGTAGATTGCTTTGGGTAGTATCGACATTTTAACAATATTTGTTCTTCCTATCCAGGAGCATGGAATCTTTTTCCATTTTTTTGCGTGTCTTCTTCAATTCCTTTCATAAGCTTTCTATAGTTTTCAGTGTATAGATTTTTCACCACTTTGGTTAAATTTATTCCTAGGTATTTTATGGTTTCTGGTGCAATTGAGAATGCAATTGATTCCTTGATTTCTCTTTCTGTTGCTTCATTGTTGGTATATAGGAATGCAATCAATTTGTGTGCATTGATTTTATATCCTGCCACTTTGCTGAATTCCTGGATCAGTTATAGTACTTTTTTGGTGGAATCCTTTGGGTTTTCCTTATAGAGTACCATGTCATATGTGAAGAGTGAAAGTTTGACCTCCTCCTGGCTGATTTGGATGCCTTTTATTTTTTGTGTTGTCTGTTTGCTGAGGCTAAGACTTCCATTGCTATGTTGAATAAAAGTGGTAAGAGTGGACATCCCTGTCTTGTTCCTGACCTTAGAGGGAAAGCTCTCAGTTTTTCACCATTGAGGATGATATTAGCATTGGGTCGTTCATATATGGCTTTTATGATCTCAAGGTGTGATCATTCTATCCCTACTTTCTTGAGGGTTTTTATCAAGAAAGGATGCTGTGTTTTGTCAAATTCTTTCTCTGCTTCTATTGAGAGGATCATATGGTTCTTGTATTTTCTTTATTGATGTGATGAATCACATTAATTGTGTTGCAGATATTGAACAAGTCCTGCATCCTAGGTATAAATCCTACTTGCTCGTGGTGAATAATTTTTTTAATGTATTATTGGAACCCATTAGCTAATATCTTGTTGAGGATTTTTGCATCCATGTTCATCAGGGAAATTTGTCTATAGTTCTCCTTTTTAGTGGGGTTTCTGTCTGGTTTTGGAATAAAGGTAATGGTGGCCTCATAGAAAGAGTTTTGAAGTTTTCCTTCCATTTCTATTGTTTGGAACAGCTCCAAGAGAATAGGTGTTAACTCTTCCTTAAAAGTTTTATAGAATTCCCCTGGAAAGCCATCTGGCCATGTACTCTTGTTTTTTGGGAGATTTTTGATTACTAATTCAATTTCTTTACTGGTTATGGGTCTATTCAAATTTTCTTTTCTTCTGCTTTGAGTTTTGGTGGTGTATATGTTTCTAGGAATTTGTCCATTTCTTCCAGATTTCCCATTTGATCGGCATATAATTGCTCCTAATATTCTCTTATTGTATTTATGTCTGCTGTGTTGGTTGTGATCTTTCCTCTTTCATTCTTGATTATTTATTTGGGTACTTTCCTTTTTCTTTTTTATCAAACTGGCCATTGATTTATCATTTTTGTTAATTAATTCAAAGATCCAGCTTCTGGTTTCATTGATCTTTTCTACTGTTTTTTTATTTTGTTTTGTTTTGTTTTGGCTTCGATAGCATTGATTTCTGCTCTAATCTTTATTTTTTCCTGTCTTCTGCTGGTTTTGGGTTTTATTTTCTGTTCTTTTTATATCTGTTTAATGCATAAGGTTAGGTTGTGTATCTGAGATCTTTCTTCCTTCTTTAGGAAGGCCTGGATGGCTATATACTCTCCTCTTATGACCACCTTTGTTGTGTCCCAGAGGTTTTGGGTTGTGGTGTTATCATTTTCATTGGCTTCCATATATTTTTAATTTCCTCTTTAACTTCTTGTTTGGCCCATTCATTCTTTAGTAGGATGTTCTTTAGTCTCCAAGTATTTGTTACCTTTCCAAATTTGTTCTTGTGTTTGACTCCAAGTTTCATAGCGTTTTGGTCTGAAAATATGCATGGTATGATCTCAATCTTTTTATACTTGTTGATGGATGATTTGTGTCCCAGTATGCAGTCTATTCTCGAGAATGTTTCATGTGCACTGGAGAAGAATATATATTCCACTGTTCTAGGATGAAATGTTCTGAATATATCTGTGAAGTCCATCTGGTCCAGTGTATAATTCAAAACTATTGTTTCCCTGTTGATTTTTTTATTAGATGATCTGTCCATTGCTGTGAGTGGGGTGTTGAATTCTCCTACTATTATAGTATTACTATCAATGAGTTTCTTTATGTTTGTGATTAATTGATTTATATATTTGGATGCTTTCACATTTGGTGCATAAACATTTACACTTCTTAGGTCTTCTTGGTGGACAGACCCCTTAATTATGATATAATGCCCTTCTGCATCTCTTGATACAGTCCCTATTTTAAAGTCTGGATTGTCTGATATAAGTATGGCTACTCCAGCTTTCCTTTGTTGACCATTAGCATGATAGATGGTTCTCCATCCCCTTACTTTGAATTTGAAGGTGTATTTAGGTCTCTTGTAAACAGCATATAGATGTATCTTGTTTTCTTATCCATTCTCTTAACCTGTGTCTTTTGATTGGAGCGTTGAGTCCATTGACATTTAGAGTGAGTATTGAAAGATATGAACTTATTGACATCATGTTGTTTGTAGCGTTGGAATTTCTGGTGGTGTTCTCTGGTCTCTCTCTCTCTCTCTATACATACATACACACACACACACACACACACACACACACACACACACACACATCTTTTCTCCCCTCAGAGATTCCCCCTTAAAATTTCTTGCAGGGCTGGTTTAGTGGTCACAAACTCCCTTAATTTTTGTTTCTCTGGGAAGCTTTTTATCACTCCTTCTATTTTGAATCACAGCCTTGCTGGATAAAGAATTCTTGGCTGCATATTTTTCTGATTCAGCACATTAACTATATCCTGCCTCTCTTTTCTGGCCTGCCAAGTTTCTGTGGATAGGTCTGCTGCAAACCTGATCTGTCTTCCCTTGGAGGTTAAGGACTTCTTTTTCCCCCTTGCTGCTTTCATGATTCTTTCCTTGCCTGAGTATTTTGTGAATTTGAATATGATATGCCTTGTTGATGGTCGGTTTTTGTTGAATCTAATAAGAGTCCTCTGTGCTTCCTGGATTTTGATGTCTGTGTCTTTCCCCAGTTGAGGAACGTTTTCTGCTATAATTTGCTCACATAACCCCTACTTTTCTCTCTCTTCTTCTGGGACCCCTATGATTCTGATGTTATTCCTTTTTTTTTTTTTTTTTTTTTAATTTTTTTTTTCAACGTTGATTTATTTTTGGGACAGAGAGAGACAGAGCATGAACAGGGGAGGGGCAGAGAGAGAGGGAGACACAGAATCGGAAACAGGCTCCAGGCTCTGAGCCATCAGCCCAGAGCCCGACGCGGGGCTCGAACTCACGGACCGTGAGATCGTGACCTGGCTGAAGTCGGACGCCTAACTGACTGCGCCACCCAGGCGCCCCTGATGTTATTCCTTTTTAATGAGTCACTGATTTCTCTAATTCTTAAGTCATGCTCTTTTGCCTTAACCTCCCTGTTTTGTTATGCTTCATTATTCTCCATAAGTTTTTCCTCTATATTTCTGATTCTCTGTTCAGCCTCATCCATCCTTGCCGCTGTGGCCTGATACGAGATTGAAGCTCAGTTATATCATTTTATTTCATCCTGACTAGCTTTTACTTCTTTTATTTCCACATAAAGGGATTCTAATCTATTTTTGACTCCAGCTAGTATTCTTATTATCGTGATTCTAATATCTGGTTCAGAAATCTTGCTTGTATCTCTATTGGTTAAGTCCCTGGCTGTTGTTTCTTCCTGCTCTTCCTTTTGGGGTGAACTCCTTCCTTTTATCTTTTTGAAGGGAGAAAAGAATGAATGTGGCAGAAAAAATTAAAATTAAAAAATATTAAAATTAAAAATTTAAAAACAAACACAGACACACACAAATCGAATAAATGATTCTAGATACAAGATGTGTTTTGTTTTTTTTTTTTTCAACGTTTATTTATTTTTGGGACAGAGAGAGACAGAGCATGAACGGGGGAGGGGCAGAGAGAGAGGGAGACACAGAATCGGAAACAGGCTCCAGGCTCTGAGCCATCAGCCCAGAGCCCGACACGGGGCTCGAACTCCCGGACCGCGAGATCGTGACCTGGCTGAAGTCGGACGCCCAACCGACTGCGCCACCCAGGTGCCCCCAAGATGTGTTTTTGTCTGAGTGTTGAAAGTAGCTTCATAGATTGGGGAAAAAAGAGAAAAAAAAGAAATCATTTGAAATATTAAAAAATGAATACACTAAAGTAGACTAAAAGAAAATGATGGATAAAATAGAATTTGAAAAAATTTACACAAAAGTAAAAATATAGTAGAAAAAAATTAAAGGAAAATATTTTTAATAAAAACTTAAAATAAAAATAAATGTTTTCTCTTTCTGTATTCAAGAAAAAAAAAAGAAACAACAAAGAAAAAAAGAAGAAAAAACAGAAAGAAAATTGAATAGTTGGACCAGCTAACAGAGTAATATACTTGTGAAATTACTTCGTTTTCCCCTAGAAGTCAAACTATGAAGCATTTTATAGTCCATAAACTAAGCAGGTAGTGAGACGTGTGTTTTTGAAGAATGAAGCTGGCCCAGTTGGGTGGGGCTTAGTCTAACGGCTCAGTTCTGCACTAGATGGAGCTGCTAGCCCCCTGGGGTGGATTGTCATGGCCCTTGTAGTTGCATATGTGTAGGCGCAGGAGCGGTGAAAATGGCGTCACCCTGCCACTCTGTCTCTAGTATCAGAACTTAGTTCTCCCTGATCAGAAATCACGAACCTGTCCTTTGTCTTCTGTCTACTCCCTGCTTCCACACTGTATGTTACCAAGCCCCAGGTGACACTTCCCTCCTGAGTTTTGTCTCAGATGTGGCTGTCTTCCCTGGTCCCCCCTTCTGAGGGTCTGCAGCTTTGACCGTCTCCGCCTCTCTGTGGACTGCCTCACCAAGCAATGGCTAGGTGCTGGCTGCACCCAGGAATGCTTGTAGGATTGTACTGCTGTCAATGCCCTGTGACTGCGGCCAGGTGCCAGCCTGCCCCAGAAAAATTTTGTGAGACAATGTAGCAGCAGTACCTCAGGGATTATGGAAAATTGTAACACACATCTGGCACCAGACTTTACCCCCAATGACTTTATCTAGCACCAGTGAATGTGGCCGTTCTCTGGGGTCTGCTGGGCCCAGGTGGCCTCATAGCCTCTACCAAATGTCCTTCTAGCAGTGGAACCGCTTCTCCTTGTGTGGCCTGAGAACCTCCCAGACCCCACTCTGCTCCTGGGGCTTTGCCCTTCCCACCAGAGGACTGCCAGGTATTGAGCTGTGGAGTTTCAGACTCTGCACTCCCCCTGTTTACAGTCTTAATGGAATTTAAACCCTCTCCTTTCTCCTTTCTCCCTTTTTAGTTTAGTCCCTGTGGCTGTTTCCAATTTTCCACTTTCTCTCCACCTGCTTTTGGGGAGGGGTGCTTTTCCCATATCCCTCCCCCCCCCCCCCGTTTCCATCCTCTCTCCACACGCAAAAGTGGCTCCCTGCCCTCCATGGCTTCTCTCTCCCCAAGTTCACCTCTCCACACCATGTACCTGCTGGATTCTGTGGTTCAGGTTGTTTAGATTGTTGTGTTAATCCTCAGATCAGTTTTCTAGATGTTCAGGATGGTTTAATGTTGGTATGGCTGTATTTCATGGATGCAAGACACACAAAAAGCTACCATGCTCTTCCGCCATCTTAGCTCCTCCCCTAGAAGCTTTTAATTATAATGAAGTCCCAATAGTTCATTTTTATTTGTTTCCCTTACCTCTGGCAATGTGTCTATTAAGAAGTTGCTCCAGCCGAGGTCAAAGAGGTTGCTGCTTCTGTTCCCATCTAGGATGTTGATAAGGTTTCCTGTCTCACATTTATGTCTTTCATCGATTCTGAATTTATTTTTGTGTATGGCATAATAAAGTGGTCCAGGTTCCTTCTTCTGCATGTTGCTGTCCCTTTTTCCCAACACCATTTTTTGAAGAGACTATCTTTTTTTCCATTGGATACTCTTTCCTGCTTTGTTTAAGATTAGTTGATCATGTACTTGTGGGTCAATTTGTGGATTTCCTATTCTGTTCCATTGATCTATGTGTCTGTTCTTGTGCCAGTACCATACTTTCTTGATGACTACAGCTTTTTAATATAGCTTGATATCCGGAATTATGCCTTGAGTTGCTTTTTCTTTTCACGATTGCTTTGGCTATTTTGAGTCTTGTTCCATACAAATTTTAGGGTTGTTTGTTCTACCTCTGTGAAAAATGTTAGCGGTATTTAGATGGGATTTGCATTAAATGTGTAGATTGCTCGGGCGCCTGTGTGGCTCACTTGGTTAAGTGTATGACTCTTGATTTCAGCTCAGGTCATGATCTCTCAGTTCATAGGATCAAGCCCAGCATCATGCTCTGCACTGACAGTATGGAGCCTTGCTTGGTATTCTCTTTCCCCACCCCTCTATGCCTCTCTCTCTCTTTCTCTCTCTCAAAATAAATAAACAAAAAAATGTATAGATTGCTTTGGGTAGTATAGACATTTTAACAATATTTATTCTTCCAATTCATGAGCATGGAATGCTTTTCCATTTATCTGTGCCTTCTTCAATTTCTTTCATAAATGTTCTATAGTTTTCAGAGTACAGATCTTTTTCCCTTTGATTAGGTTTATTCCTAGGTATCTAATTGTTTTGGGTGCAATTGCAAGTGAGATTGATTCCTTGATTTCATTTTTAGCTGATTTGTTATTGGTGTTAGAAATGCAAGCAATTTCTGTATGTTGATTTTATATCTTGTGACTGCTGAATTCATGTATTCTAGGAAATTTTTTATGGAATCTTAATAATCATTACTTTGAATTCTATCAGATGGTTTGGTTACCTCTCTCTTATTTAGTTATTTTTTTCCTGAAATTTGGTCTTCTTCTTTTGTTTTGAGTATATTTATTTGTCTCCTCATTTTACTTGACTTTCTTTGTTTCTGTGTATTAGGAGAAACAGCTACTTTTATGCTTGTAGGAATGGTCTTGTATGGTTTTCTCCTGTGTAGACTGTGTATACCAGGTGATTGGGCTGGCTGGCTGCAGCTGAGACTCTTTCTTTTGGCTGGCTGGCTACAGCTGAATGCTGAGGGGTTCTAGGGTACTTTGTTCTGGGACTGCCCTGGTGACATGGCCAGAATTGGAGTGTGCATGGATCAGGGAAGTCTTCGGGCTCTCCATGCAGAGGTCTCCCTTGCAGGACATCTGGTGCTGAAGAGAGTGCAAGCTCGGGGTTCCTGAGGCACTTCATACAGAAGGTGACCTGGCAGGACAGCTGAAGCTGAAGTGGGTATGAGCCAAATATTTCTGTGTTCTCTCAGTGCAGAGAGTGCCCTGTCAGGATAGCTTAACCTGCAGTGGTGCAAGAAGGATGTCGTGGGGTGCTTAGCAGTGAAGGCACACTGGCAGGCAGTTGGAGCCCAGGTTGCTGTGGGCTGCTATGCCCCATGTCATTTCACAAAGTGGCACCCTGGCAGGGAGGTTGGAAATGAAACAGTATATAGGCCAAGGGCTCCCATGAGCTCTATGCTGTGAGCTCTCTGGTAGGGCATCTGAAGCTGAGGGGGTTGCAAGCTGGTGGAATCCCAGGGTGTTTTGGGCAGGGAACACTCTAGAAGGACATCTGAAAAGCCAAGATGGGCAAGGGCTGGGACAGTTCTGGTAGTCTCTACACAGGAGGAACCAGGTCAGGACAGTTAAAGCTGAAGTGAGTGCAAACCAGAGTGTCCCAGGGTGCTCAATGCATGGGCACCCTGGCATAGGGGTTGGAGCCAAGGCATGGTACAGACTAGGGAGCACTGGGTACTCTGCATAAGGGGAACCCTGGTGGGGTAGCTGGAGATGAAGCAAGTATGAACTGGGAGGCCCCAGAGCACACTGCATTGGGTATGCCTGAGCAAGTTGTCTGGAGCCAAAGTTGTATAGGCCTAGAGTGTTCCAGATAGCTTTTCTCTTGTGTCACCTTGGTGAGGTGGCTGGAACTGTAGGGGGCACTGACTGGAGACTGTCCCAGTGTTCAAAGTCCTGGTGCTGTCTTGGTGGGATGGTTTGGGCTTGTGTGGACTAGGAGTTGGGGTGTTACTGAGATGGCAGGCCAACCAAAACACCCACATCCTGCTCCCATCTGTACAATCAAGGTGAAGGCAGTACATAAACCTTGGAGGTTGCCAGCCCCTCTGACCTGGAGAGAATTCCAGCAACTCTCTGTTATTTGGCAGATAGGCTAGTCCCTTTATATTCTAGTTGCCCCTTTATATTATTTTTAAACATTTTTTTATTTAAAATTTTTGTAATGTTTTATTTATTTTGAGAGAGGGACAGTGTGAATGGCGGAGGGGAAGAGAGAGAGAGAGAGAAGGAGATACAGAATCTGAAGAGGCTTCAGGCTCTGAGCTCTCAGCCTAGAGCCTGAGACAGGGCTCAAACCAGTGAGATCATGACCTGAGCCAAAGTCATATGATTAACCCAGTGAGCCACCCAGGCGCCCCTCGTTGCCCTCTTAAACAACAGCCTTTTTTCTGTGCCCCAAGTAGATGAATCTATGCACAATCTCACAGTACTATCTTTACTTACTGTAGTTTGCACCAGCGTTGGGGTTTCTCTTCATTACTGTGTCAGTGCTCATCACGATATGTGTAAAATCCCCCTCACCTATTTCACCCATCTCCCAAACCATCTCCCCTCTGGTAACCATAAGTTTGTTCTCTATAGTTAAGAGTATGTTTCTCGGTTTGTTACGTTTTTTACCCCTTGCTATTTTGTTTTGTTTCTTAAATTCCATATATGAATAAATCATATGGTATTTGTCTTTCTCTGACTGGATTATTTTGGTTAGCATTATACTCTCTAGTTCCAACCATAGTGTTGCATATATCAAGATTTCATTGCTTCTTATGGCTGAATAATATTCCATTATATATATCTTTTTTATCTTCTTGTCCATCTTCATTATCCACTCATCTATTGATGGACACTTGGGCTCCTTCCATAATTTTGCTGTTGTAAATGATGTTGGAATAAACATGAGGGTGCATAAAGCTCTTTGAATTAGTACTTTTGTATTTTGGGGAGGGGGTAAATACCCAATAAGTACAATCACTTGATTATAGGGGAGTTTTGTTGTTAACTTTTTGAGGAGCCTCCATACTGTTTTCCATAGTGGCTGCACCAGTTTACACTCCTGGCAACAATGCACAAAGGCTTCTTTTTCTCTGCATCCTTGCCAATGCTTGTTTGTGTGTGTGTGTGTGTGTGTGTGTGTGTGTGTGTGTGTGTGTTTGATTTTAGCCATTCTGACAAGTGTGAGGTAATATCTCATTGAAGTTTTGCTTTGCATTTTCTGATGGTACGTGATGTTGAGCATGTTTTCATGTGTCTGTTGGCCATATGTATGTCTTCTTTGGAGAAATTATTCATGTCTTCTCACCATTGTTAAATACGATTATCTGGCTTTTGTGTGTTGAGTTGTATAAGTTCTTTATATGTTTTGGATGCTAACTCTTTATAGGATATGTCATTTGCAAATATCTTCCTCTATTGAGTATGTTACGTTTTATTTTGTTGATTGTTCTCTTAGCTGTGCAGAAGCTTTTTATTGTGATGTAGTCCCAATATTGTTTTTTTTTTCCTTTTGTTTCCCTTGCCTCAGGAGATGTATCTAGAAAGATGTTGCTAGGGCCAATATCAGAGAAATTATTGCCTACGTTCTGTTCTAAGATTTTTGTGGTTTTTCAGAAGTCACATTTAGGTCTTTAATCCATTTTGAATTTATTTTTGTGTATGGTGTAAGAAAGTAGTCCAGTTTCAGTCTTTTGCATGTTGCTGTCCAGTTTTCCCAGCATCATTTGTTGAAGAGACTATCATTTTCCTATTGGATATTCTTTGCTTCTTTGTCAAATATTAATTGATGATCTAATTGTAGGTTTAATTCTGGGTTTTCTATTATGAAATATTGATCTATGTGTTTTTGTGCCAGTACCATACTGTCTTGATGACTAAAGGTTTATAATATAACTTGAAGTCCAGAATTATGATGCCTTCAGCTTTGCTTTTCTATTTCAAGGTTGCTTTGGCTATCTGGGGTATTTTATGGTTCCATAAAAGTTTTAGGATTGTTTCTTCTAGTTTGTTAAAAAATGCTATTGGTGTTTTGATAGGAATTGCATTAAATGTGTAGATTGCTTTGGGTAGTATATTTTAACATTATTTGTTCTTCCAACCAATCAGCATGGAATGCCTTCCCATTTCTTGTTGTCATCTTCAATTTCTTTCATTAATGATTTATAGTTTGCAGAGTACAGGTCTTTGACCTCTTTAGTTAGTTTTATTTCTATGTACTTTGTTATTTTTGGTGCAATTATAAATGGGATTGTTTTCTTCATTTCTTGTTCTACGTCTTCATTAGTAGATTATAGTAATGCAACACTGATTTTACATCCAGAAACTTTACTGAATTCATTTAATAATTCTAGTAGTTTTTTAGTGGAGCCTTTAGGGTTTTCCATATATAGTATAATGTCATCTGCAAATAGTGAAAGTTTTACTTCTTCTTTACTGATCTGTATGCATTTTATTTATTTTTGTTTAACAATTGCTATGGCTAAGACTTCCAGTATTCTGTTGAATAAAAGTGGTAAGAGTTCATATTCCTGTCTTTTCTCAACCTTAGTGGGAAAGCTCACAGATTTCTCCATTGATGATTAGTAGGTTTTTCATACAAGGCCTGTAGTAAGTTGAGTTATGTTTTCTCTAAACCTACTTTGTTGAGGTATTTTTTAATCATAATCTGATATTGTACTTTATCAAAAGCTTTTTCTGCAACTATTGAAATGATCATATGATGTTTTTATTTATTAATTTTTTAAAAAAATTTACATCCAAGTAAGTTAGCATATAGTGCAACAATGATTTCAGGAGTAGATTCCTTAATGCCCCTTACTGATTTAGCCCATCCCACCTCCCACAACCCCTCCAGCAACCCTCTTTTAGTTCTCCATATTTAAGAGTTTCTTATGTTTGGTCCCCCTTCCTGTTTTTATATTGCTTCCCTTCCCCTATGTTCATCTGTTTTGTATCTGAAAGTCCTCATATGAGTGAAGGCATGTGATATTTGTCTTTCTCTGACTAATATCGCTTAGCATAATACCCTCTAGTTCCATCCACGTAGTTGCAAATGGCAAGATTTCATGGTTTTTGATTGCCAAGTAATACTCCATTGTATATACATACCACATCTTCTCTATCCATTTATCCATCGATGGACATTTGGGATCTTTCATACCTTGGCTACTGTTGATAGTGCTGCTATAAACATGGGGGTGCATGTGCCCCTTGGAAACAGCATACCTGTATCCCTTGGATAAATGCCTACTAGTGCTATTGCTGGGTCATAGGGTAGTTCTATTGTTAATTTTTTGAGGAACCTTCATACTGTTCTCAGAGGGGCTGCACCAGTTTGCATTCTCACCATCAGTGCAAAATAGATCCTCTTTCTCTGCATCTGTTGTTGCTTGAGTTGTTAATGTTAACCATTCTGACAGGTGTGAGGTGGTATCTCATTGTGGTTGTGCTTTGTATTTCCCTGATGATAAGTGATGTTGAGCATTTTTTCATTTGTCAGTTGTCCATCTGGATGTCTTCTTTGGAGAAGTATCTATTCATGTCTTTTACCCATTTCTTCACTGGATTATTTGTTTTTTGGGTATTGAGTTTGATAAGTTCTTTATAGATTTTGGATATTAACCCATTATATGATATATCAATGGCAAACATCTCCTCCCATTCCATCAGTTGCCTTTTAGTATTGCTGATTGTTTCCTTCGATGTGTACCAAGCTTTTTATTTTGATGAGGTCCCTGTAGTTCATTTTCGCTTTCGTTTTCCCTTGCCTCCGGAGATGTGTTGATTAAGAAGTTGCTCTGGCCAAGATCAAAGTGGTATTTGCCTGCTTTCTCCTCGAGGATTTTGATGGCTTCCTGTCCATTTTGAGTTTATTTTTGTGTACGGTCTAAGAAATGGTCCAGGTTCACTTTTCTGCATGTCGCTGTCCACTTTTCCCGGAACCATTTGCTGAAGAGACTATCTTTATTCCATTGAATATTCTTTCCTGCTTTGTCAAAGATTAGTTGGCCATACGTTTGTGGCTCCATTTCTGGGTTCTCTATTCTGTTCCATTGATCTGAGTGTCTGTTCTTGTGCCAGTACCATTCTGTCTTGATGATTACAGCTTTATAATATAGCTTGAAGTCCGGGATTGTGATGCCTCCTGCTTTGGTTTTCTTTTGCAAGATTGCTTTGGCTATTTGGGCTATTTTCTGGTTCCATACAAATTTTAGGAATATTTTTTCTAGCTCTGTGAAGAATGCTGGTGTTATTTTAATAGGGATTGCATTGAATATGTAGATTGCTTTAGGTAGTATTGACATTTTAACAATATCTGTTCTTCCTATCCAGGAGCGTGGAATCTTTTTCCATTTTTTTGTCTTCCTCAATTGCTTTCATAAGATTTCTATAGTTTTCAGTGTGTAGAATTTCCACTTCTTTGGTTAGATTTATTACTAGGTGTTTTATGGTTTTTGGTGCAATTGAAAATGGGATCGATTCCTTGATTTCTCTTTCTGTTGTTTCATTGTTGGTGTACAGGAATGCAAACGATTTGTGTGCATTGATTTTATATACTGCCACTTTGCTGAATTCATGGATCAGTTCTAGAAGTTTTTGGTGGAATCTTTTGGGTTTTCCATATAAAGTATCATGTCATCTGTGAAGAATGAAAGTTTGACCTCCTCCTGGCCAATTTGGATGTCTTTTGTTTCTTTGTGTTGTCTTATTGTAGACTTACAATGCTATGTTGGATAACAGTGGTGAGAGTGGACATCCCTGTCTTGTTCCTGACCTTAGAGGGAAAGCTCTCAGTTTTTCTCCATTGAGGATGATATTAGCATTGTGTCTTTCATATATGGCTTTTATTGTCTCGAGGTATGATCCTTCTATCCCTACTTTCTTGAGGGTTTTTATCAAGAAAGGATGCTGTATTTTGTCAAATGCTTTCTCTGCATCTATTGAGAGCATGATGTGGTTCTTGTTCTTTCTTTATTGATGTGAGGAATCACATTGATTGTTTTGCAGATATTGAACCAGCCCTGTATCCCAGGTATAAATCCCACTTGTTGTGGTGAATAATTTTTTTAATGTATTGTTGGATCCAGTTGGCTAATATCTTTTTGAGGATATTTGTGTCCATGTTCATCAGGGAAATTGATCTATAGTTCTCCTTTTTCGTGGGGTCTGTCTGGTTTTGGAATCAAGGTAATTCTGGCTTCATAGAAAGAGTTTAAAAGTTTTCCTTCCATTTTTACTTTTTGGAACAGCTTCAAAAGAATAGGTGTTAACTCTTCCTTAAATGTTTGATAGAATTCCCCTGGGAAGCCATCTGGCCCTAGACTCTTGCTTTTGGGGATATTTTTGGTTACAAATTCAATTTCTTCACTGGTTATGGGTCTGTTCAAATTTTCTGTTTCTTCCTGTTTCAGTTTTGGTAGTTCATATGTTTCTAGGAGTTTTTCCATTACTTCCAGATTGCCCATTTTATTGATGTATAGTTGCTTATAATATTCTTATTATTACTTTTATTTCCTCTGTGTTGGTTGTGACCTCTCCTCTTTCATTCTTTATTTTATTTATTTGGTCCCTTTCCTTTTTCTTTTTGATCCAACTGGCTAGTGGTTTATCAATTTTGTTAATTATTTTAAAGAACCAGTTTCTGGTTTCATTGATCTGTTCTGTTTTGTTTTTGTGGGGTTTTTTTGTTTGTTTCAATAGCATTGATTTCTGCTCTGATGTTTATTATTTCCTGTCTTCTGCTGGTTTTGTTTTTTTTTTTTCTGGTCTTTTTCCAGCTCTTTAAGCTGTAAGGTTAGGTTATGTGTAACTGAGACCTTTCTTCCTTCTTTTGGAAGGCCTGGATTGCTATATACTTCCCTCTTATGACCACATTTGCTGCATCCCAGAGGTTTGGGGCTGTGGTGTTATCATTTTCATTGGCTTCCATGGAAGCAAATGATCATATGATTTTATCTTTACTCTTACTGATATGGTGTACTATGCTGATTTATTTGCTAAAATCGAACAATCGTTGCATCTTGAAAATAAATCCTGCTTGATCATAGTGAATGTTTTTTTTTATGGATTGTTTGATTTGGTTTGCTAGTATCTTGTTGAGGAATTTTTCATCTATGTGAATCAGATATATTGTCCTGTCTTTCTCTTTTTTCTGTGGTGCCTTATCTGGCTTTGATATCAGTGTGATACTGGCGTCATAGAATGAATTTGGTTCTTTTCCTTCCTCTTCTATTTGTTGAAATAGTTTGCAGAGAACAAGTTTTAACTCTTCAAGTGTTTCATGGAATTCATCTGTGAGCCATCTAGTCCTGGATATGTGTTTGCTGGGAGTTTTTGTATTACTGATTCAACTACATTGGTGGTAATTGATCTGTTCAAATTTTCTATTTCTTCCTTCTTCAGTTTTGGTAAGTTATATGTTTCTAGGATTAATCCATTTCTTCTTACAGGTTGTCCACTGTGCTGACATATAATTTTTCATAATCTCTTACAATTGTTTGTTTTTCTGTTGTATTGGTTGTTATTTCTCCTCTTTTTGCCCCCCTCTTTCATATGTGTTTTTATTTATTTGAGTCATCTCTCCTTTTCCTTTTTGATGAGTCTGGCTAAAGTTTTATCAATTTTGTTGAACTTCTCAAAGAACCAACTCTGGGTTTCATTGATCTGTGCTATTGCTTTGTTTCTATATCACTTAAATCTTCTCTGAATTTTATTACTTATTTCCTTCTACTGGTTTGGGGTTTTGTTTGTTATTTTTCTAGCTCCTTAACGTGTAAGGTTAGGTTGTTTATTTGAGAAATTGCTTGCTTCTTGAGGTATACATGTATTGCTTTAAACTTCCCCCTTAGAACTGCTTTTGCTACATCAAAAAGATACTGGAACATTGTCTTTGAATTTTCATTTGCTTTCATATATTTCTTAATATTTTGTTTCATGATTGACACATTCATTGTTTAATACCATGTTATTTAACCTCCATACACTTGTGATATTTCCAGATTTGTGTGTGTGTGTATGTGTGTGTTTGATTTCTAGTTTCATAGTATTGTGGTCAGAAAATGTACATGGTATGACTTCAATCTTTTTGCATTTGTTGATCCTTTTTTATTGCGTAATATGTAGCCTATTCTGGAGATTGTTACATGTGCACTTGAAAATAATGTGCGTTCTTCTGTTTTAGGATGGAATGTTCTGAATACATCTGTTAAGTCCATCGGATTCTATGTTTGATTCAAGCCACTGTTTCCTTGTTGACTTTCTGTTTGGATGATCTTTCCATTAATGTACCAAAGTTGTTAAATTCTCATACTATTATTGTACTACTATCGATTAGTTCTTTTAGGTTTGTTATTAACTGTTCTGTGTATTTGGTGCATCCAAGTTGGATGCATAAATATTTAGAATTGTTAAATATTCTTATTGGATTGTGCTTTATTTATTTATTTTTTTTCAATATATGAACTTTATTGTCAAATTGGTTTCCATACAACACCCAGTGCTCATCCCAAAAGGTGCCCTCCTCAATACCCATCACCCACCCTCTCCTCCCTCCCACCCCCCATCAACCCTCAGTTTGTTCTCAGTTTTTAACAGTCTCTTATGCTTTGGCTCTCTCCCATTCTAACCTCTTTTTTTTTTTTTTTCCTTCCCCTCCCCCATGTGTTCCTGTTAAGTTTCTCAGGATCCACATAAGAGTGAGACCATATGGTATCTGTCTTTCTCTGTATGGCTTATTTCACTTAGCATCACACTCTCCAGTTCCATCCACGTTGCTACAAAAGGCCATATTTCATTTTTTCTCATTGCCATGTAATATTCCATTGTGTATATAAACCACAATTTCTTTATCCATTCATCAGTTGATGGACATTTAGGCTCTTTCCATAATTTGGCTATTGTTGAGAGTGCTGCTATGAACATTGGGGTACAAGTGGCCCTATGCATCAGTGCTCCTGTATCCCTTGGATAAATTCCTAGCAGTGCTATTGCTGGGTCATAGGGTAGGTCTATTTTTAATTTTCTGAGGAACCTCCACACTGCTTTCCAGAGCGGCTGCACCAATTTGCATTCCCACCAACAGTGCAAGAGGGTTCCCGTTTCTCCACATCCTCTCCAGCATCTATAGTCTCCTGATTTGTTCATTTTGGCCACTCTGACTGGCGTGAGGTGATACCTGAGTGTGGTTTTGATTTGTATTTCCCTGATAAGGAGCGACGCTGAACATCTTTTCATGTGCCTGTTGGCCATCCGGATGTCTTCTTTAGAGAAGTGTCTATTCATGTTTTCTGCCCATTTCTTCACTGGGTTATTTGTTTTTCGGGTGTGGAGTTTGGTGAGCTCTTTATAGATTTTGGATACTAGCCCTTTGTCCGATATGTCATTTGCGAATATCTTTTCCCATTCCGTTGGTTGCCTTTTAGTTTTGTTGGTTGTTTCCTTTGCTGTGCAGAAGCTTTTTATCTTCATAAGGTCCCAGTAATTCACTTTTGCTTTTAATTCCCTTGCCTTTGGGGATGTGTCGAGTAAGAGATTGCTACGGCTGAGGTCAGAGAGGTCTTTTCCTGCTTTCTCCTCTAAGGTTTTGATGGTTTCCTGTCTCACATTTAGGTCCTTTATCCATTTTGAGTTTATTTTTGTGAATGGTGTGAGAAAGTGGTCTAGTTTCAACCTTCTGCATGTTGCTGTCCAGTTCTCCCAGCACCATTTGTTAAAGAGGCTGTCTTTTTTCCATTGGATGTTCTTTCCTGCTTTGTCAAAGATGAGTTGGCCATACGTTTGTGGGTCTAGTTCTGGGGTTTCTATTCTATTCCATTGGTCTATGTGTCTGTTTTGGTGCCAATACCATGCTGTCTTGATGATGACAGCTTTGTAGTAGAGGCTAAAGTCTGGGATTGTGATGCCTCCTGCTTTGGTCTTCTTCTTCAAAATTCCTTTGGCTATTCGGGGCCTTTTGTGGTTCCATATGAATTTTAGGATTGCTTGTTCTAGTTTCGAGAAGAATGCTGGTGCAATTTTGATTGGGATTGCATTGAATGTGTAGATAGCTTTGGGTAGTATTGACATTTTGACAATATTTATTTTTCCAATCCATGAGCAGGGAATGTCTTTCCATTTCTTTAAATCTTCTTCAATTTCCTTCAGAAGCTTTCTATAGTTTTCAGCATACAGATCCTTTACATCTTTGGTTAGATTTATTCCTAGGTATTTTATGCTTCTTGGTGCAATTGTGAATGGGATCAGTTTCTTTATTTGTCTTTCTGTTGCTTCATTGTTAGTGTATAAGAATGCAACTGATTTCTGTACATTGATTTTGTATCCTGCAACTTTGCTGAATTCCTGTATCAGTTCTAGCAGACTTTTGGTGGAGTCTATCGGATTTTCCATGTATAATATCATGTCATCTGCAAAAAGCGAAAGCTTGACTTCATCTTTGCCAATTTTGATGCCTTTGATTTCCTTTTGTTGTCTGATTGCTGATGCTAGAACTTCCAGCACTATGTTAAACAGCAGCGGTGAGAGTGGGCATCCTTGTCGTGTTCCTGATCTCAGGGAAAAAGCTTTCAGTTTTTCCCCGTTGAGGATGATGTTAGCTGTGGGCTTTTCATAAATGGCTTTTATGATCTTTAAGTATGTTCCTTCTATCCCGACTTTCTCAAGGGTTTTTATTAAGAAAGGGTGCTGGATTTTGTCGAAGGCCTTTTCTGCATCGATTGACAGGATCATATGGTTCTTCTCTCTTTTTTTGTTAATGTGATGTATCACGTTGATTGATTTGCGAATGTTGAACCAGCCCTGCATCCCAGGAATGAATCCCACTTGATCATGGTGAATAATTCTTTTTATATGCCGTTGAATTCGATTTGCTAGTATCTTATTGAGAATTTTTGCATCCATATTCATCAGGGATATTGGCCTGTAGTTCTCTTTTTTTACTGGGTCTCTGTCTGGTTTAGGAATCAAAGTAATACTGGCTTCATAGAATGAGTCTGGAAGTTTTCCTTCCCTTTCTATTTCTTGGAATAGCTTGAGAAGGATAGGTATTATCTCTGCTTTAAACGTCTGGTAGAACTCCCCTGGGAAGCCATCTGGTCCTGGACTCTTATTTGTTGGGAGATTTTTGATAACCGATTCAATTTCTTCGCTGGTTATGGGTCTGTTCAAGCTTTCTATTTCCTCCTGATTGAGTTTTGGAAGAGTGTGGGTGTTCAGGAATTCGTCCATTTCTTCCAGGTTGTCCAATTTGTTGGCATATAAGTTTTCATAGTATTCCCTGATAATTGTTTGTATCTCTGAGGGATTGGTTGTAATAATTCCATTTTCATTCATGATTTTATCTATTTGGGTCATCTCCCTTTTCTTTTTGAGAAGCCTGGCTAGAGGTTTGTCAATTTTGTTTATTTTTTCAAAAAACCAACTCTTGGTTTCGTTGATCTGCTCTACAGTTTTTTTAGTTTCTATATTGTTTATTTCTGCTCTGATCTTTATTATTTCTCTTCTTCTGCTGGGCTTAGGCTGCCTTTGCTGTTCTGCTTCTAGTTCCTTTAGGTGTGCTGTTAGATTTTGTATTTGGGATTTTTCTTGTTTCTTGAGATAGGCCTGGATTGCAATGTATTTTCCTCTCAGGACTGCCTTTGCTGCGTCCCAAAGCGTTTGGATTGTTGTATTTTCATTTTCGTTTGTTTCCATATATTTTTTAATTTCTTCTCTAATTGCCTGGTTGACCCACTCATTCGTTAGTAGGGTGTTCTTTAACCTCCATGCTTTTGGAGGTTTTCCAGACTTTTTCCTGTGGTTGATTTCAAGCTTCATGGCATTGTGGTCTGAAAGTAAGCATGGTATAATTTCAATTCTTGTAAACTTATGAAGGGCTGTTTTGTGACCCAGTATATGATCTATCTTGGAGAATGTTCCATGTGCACTCGAGAAGAAAGTATATTCTGTTGCTTTGGGATGCAGAGTTCTAAATATATCTGTCAAGTCCATCTCATCCAATGTCTCATTCAGGGCCCTTGTTTCTTTATTGACCGTGTGTCTAGATGATCTATCCATTTCTGTAAGTGGTGTATTAAAGTCCCCTGCAATTACCACATTCTTATCAATAAGGTTGCTTATGTTTATGAGTAATTGTTTTATATATTTGGGGGCTCCGGTATTCGGTGCATAGACATTGATAATTGTTAGCTCTTCCTGATGGATAGACCCTGTAACTATTATATAATGTCCTTCTTCATCTCTTGTTACAGCCTTTAATTTAAAGTCTAGTTTGTCTGATATAAGTATGGCTACTCCAGCTTTCTTTTGGCTTCCAGTCGCATGATAAATAGTTCTCCATCCCCTCACTCTCAATCTAAAGGTGTCCTCAGGTCTAAAATGAGTCTCTTGTAGACAGCAAATAGATGGGTCTTGTTTTTTTATCCATTCTGATACCCTATGTCTTTTGGTTGGCGCATTTAATCCATTTACATTCAGTGTTATTATAGAAAGATACGGGTTTAGAGTCATTGTGATGTCTGTATGTTTTATGCTTATAGTGATGTCTCTGGGACTTTGTCTCACAGGGTCCCCCTTAGGATCTCTTGTAGGGCTGGTTTAGTGGTGACAAATTCCTTCAGTTTTTGTTTGTTTGGGAAGACCTTTATCTCTCCTTCTATTCTAAATGACAGACTTGCTGGATAAAGGATTCTTGGCTGCATATTTTTTCTGTCTAGCACCCTGAAAATCTCTTGCCAATTCTTTCTGGCCTGCCAAGTTTCAAAAGAGAGATCAGTCACGAGTCTTATAGGTCTCCCTTTATATGTGAGGGCACGTTTACCCCTTGCTGCTTTCAGAATTTTCTCTTTATCCTTGTATTTTGCCAGTTTCACTATGATATGTCGTGCAGAAGATCGATTCAAGTTACGTCTGAAGGGAGTTCTCTGTGCCTCTTGGATTTCAATGCCTTTTTCCTTCCCCAGTTCAGGGAAGTTCTCAGCTATTATTTCTTCAAGTACCCCTTCAGCACCTTTCCCTCTCTCTTCCTCCTCTGGGATACCAATTATGCGTATATTATTTCTTTTTAGTGTATCACTTAATTCTCTAATTTTCCCCTCATACTCCTGGATTTTTTTATCTCTCTTTTTCTCAGCTTCCTCTTTTTCCATAACTTTATCTTCTAGTTCACCTATTCTCTCCTCTGCCTCTTCAAGCCGAGCTGTGGTGGTTTCCATTTTGTTATGCATTTCGTTTAAAGCGTTTTTCAGCTCCTCGTGACTGTTCCTTAGTCCCTTGATCTCTGTAGCAAGAGATTCTCTGCTGTCCTGTATACTGTTTTCAAGCCCAGCGATTAATTTTATGACTATTATTCTAAATTCACTTTCTGTTATATTATTTAAATCCTTTTTGATCAGCTCATTAGCTGTTGTTATTTCCTGGAGATTCTTCTGAGGGGAGTTCTTCCGCTTGGTCATTTTGGATAGTCCCTGGTGTGGTGAGGACCTGCAGGGCACTTCCCCTGTGCTGTGGTGTATAACTGGAGTTGGTGGGCGGGGCCGCAGTCAGACCTGATGTCTGCCCCCAGCCCACCGCTGGGGCCACAGTCAGACTGGTGTGTGCCTTCTCTTCCCCTCTCCTAGGGGCGGGATTCACTGTGGGGTGGCGTGGCCCGTCTGGGCTACTCTTGCACACTGCCAGGCTTGTGATGCTGGGGATCTGGCGTATTAGCTGGGGTGGGTAGGCAAGGTGCTCGGGGGCAGGAGGGGCAGGCTTAGATCGCTTCTCCTTAGGTGATCCACTTCAGGAGGGGCCCTGTGGCAGCGGGAGGGAGTCAGATCCGCTGCCGGAGGTTTGGCTCCGCAGAAGCGCAGAGTTGGGTGTTTGCGCGGAGCGAGCAAGTTCCCTGGCAGGAACCGGTTCCCTTTGGGATTTCGGCTGGGGGATGGGCGGGGGAAATGGCGCTGGCGAGCGCCTTTGTTCCCCACCAAACTGAGCTCTGTTGTCAGGGGGCTCAGCAGCTCTCCCTCCCTTTGTCCTCCAGCCTTCCCGCTTTCCGAGCAGAGCTGTTAATTTCTGACCTCCCAGACGCTAAGTCGCTCTTGCTGTTGGAACACAGTCCGCCCGGCCCCTCCGCTTTTGCAAGCCCGACTCGGGGGCTCTGCTTGGCCGGCGAGCCGCCCCTCCGCCCCGGCTCCCTCCCGCCAGTCCGTGGAGCGCGCACCGCCTCGCCGCCCTTCCTACCCTCTTCCGTGGGCCTCTCGTCTGCGTTTGGCTCCGGCGACTCTGGTCTGCTAATCCTCTGGCGGTTTTCTGGGTTATTTAGGCAGGTGTAGATGGAATCTAAGTGATCAGCAGGACGTGCGGTGAGCCCAGCGTCCTCCTAAGCCGCCATCTTGCCTCTATCTGGAATTTGTTTTTTTAACCATTATGATACCCTATGTCTTTTGATTGAAGCATTTAGTTCACTTACATTCAAAATGATTATTGAAAGATATGAATTTATTGCCATTGTGTCATCTGTAGCTTTGTCATTTTTGTTGGTGTTCTCTGGTCCTTTGTAGTCTTTCTTGCCTTTTTATTTTCCACTCAGCCCCCTTTAAAATTTCTTAAAGGGCTGGCTTGGTGGTCATGAAGTCCTTTAGTTTTTTTGGGGGGGGGCTGTAAAAATATTTATCTCTACTTCTATTCTGAATGACAGCATCACTGGATACAGGATTCTTGGATGCATTTTTTTTATGTACATCTCATTGAATATTTCCTGCCAGTTCCTTCTGATATTCCAAGTTTCAGTTGACAAGTATGCTACTATGTGTCTACCCTTGTAAATTAAGGGCCTTCTCTCCCTAACTACTGTCAGAATTCTCTCTTTATCCTTGTATTTTGCAAGTTTCACTATATGTTAGGGTGTTGACCAGTTTTTGGTGATTTTGCAGGGAGTTCTCTGTGCCTCTTGCTCTTTGTTGCCCATTTCCTTCTCCAGATCAGGGAAGTTCTCAGCTACAGTTTGTTCAAATAAACCTCTATCCCTTTTTTCTCACTCTTCTTCCTCTGGGACTCCTAAGATATGGATATTGTTTCATTTAATGGAATAACTTAGTTCTCTAAATTTACCCTTGTGATCTAGTAACTCCCTTTCCCTCTTTTTTCAGCTTCATTGTTTTCCATAATTTTATCTTCTGTTTCACCTATGAAGTGGCTTCATCAGTCTCCACTGTCACTGTATCTACTTTGTTTGGCATCTCAGTTATAGCATCTTTTAATTCATCCGGACTAGTTCTTATGTCTTTGATCTCTGCAGCTAGGGTTTCTCTGGTGTCTTTCATGCTTTTGTCAAGCTGAGATAGTAGTCTTATGATTGTTGTTCTAAGTTATTGTTCAGATATATTGTTTATATCTGTTTTAAGCAATCACCTGGCTGTGATTCATCTTGACCTTTCTTTTGGGGAGAATTCCTCTGTCTTATCATTTTAGCTAAGTTTCTGTCCTTTGTGTCTTTTAAAAGCCTGTTTCCTGCACCTGAGAGTACTACTGTATTAAAAATGAGTTATCCATTGTCCATGGCCTGGCAGTCATGAAGTGTTTCTGGTGTATGCTGTGTACTCTTTGCTGTTGTGTTTTGACTGCTCGTTCCCACTGGTCAGTCCTCTTCAGATCTTCTCCTTGCTCATATTGGTGAAGTGTTTGGACATTTAACTAGGTGTTCTTTGATTTACTTGTTGAAAGTACCCTGGAATAAAGGGGAGGGGACTGATTCCTTAAAAAGAGAAAAAGTAACAGGAACAGAAAACAAAACAGAATAAAAAAAACTTATAAGGCTCATTCCAAAGAAAAAGGTAGGAAAAAAGAAAAGAAAAAAATCCGAAGAAAAGAGAAAAGAAGGGAAAAGTATTTTTTAAAAAACCTGATCAGAAAACAGAAGATAAAAGATGACAAAAAAAGTCAGAAACTCTGAGTTTGATTCCAAAAGGAAAAAAAAAGAAGAATATTAAAAAGGAAGGGAAAAAAAACCGAGTTGTATGTTGGTTCCTTGGGGATTGTGGCTCTGGTTGTCTGGAAGAAAGGCTGGCTGTGTTGGCTCAGTGCCAGTGTTGCCCCAGTAAATAAGGAGTTTCCAGGAATAAAGGGGCGGGATTTGGTGTAAGTGGGTCTTGCCTCCACTGAGGGCTGCTTTGTTGCTCTCTGAAGTCCCACCATGTTGGGGTTGGGGGTAAAAATGGTGCCACCCTAATCTCTCATCCTCAGACCAGGGATCTCAACCCCCACTGTTTAGGCAGCCCTCATGAATAAGCAAACGAAGCCAGATAGCCCTGTGCCAAAACTCTCTTGTGTTCTTTCTTTGGCACAAGGCTGGATTCAAAACCCAAATCTTAAAAGACTGGCATGGCATGGATCCAGTCCCCTCCTCCAGAGTAGAGCTTCTCCATCCTGCTGATAAAAGGCCTTTGGCTGGCACCTGCAGGGTCTTTTTGTCCTTATAGAGGCAATAAATCCTCTTACAAAAGTACTCCAGGAAGGGGACTGTTCTTTCCCAGTGCATCCTAAAGATCACTACACCACTCCAGGGTCAGCTCTCTCCTCCCCAGGGGTGTGCACCATGATTCTTCTCTGGAGAAAGTCACACACTTCCAAAGCCTCCAGGTTTTAGCTCCAAAAGCTGTTTGCAAAAAAGAACTGGGATACTCAGTATTTCTCACTCCCCAGTCTATGGTCTAGAGAGGTTTCCCTCTTGTGCTGACTCAACACCACACTTTCTCCATCCCTTTCTCTTTCTTTCCCTTTTGTCTCTCCATGGAAAGTGTTCTCTACCTCCACGCTTTCAGTGGTTTTTCTCCCCCAATTCATATACACGCACCTTGCATCTGCCAAGCTGTCTCCCTCCAACAGTGGAGATCTACTGCCACTCAGCAGATCTATTTCCTGGGTATTCCATATAATTTGACCTAAATAAAACTGTGTTTGAGGGATGAGGAAAACCCAGGGTCTGCCTACTTCTTCTCTACCATCTTAACTCCTCCCCACCTGCATGTCTTTGAATCAGGTAGTATAGACATCTTAACAATATTTGTTTTTCCAGTCATGAGCTTGGAATATTTTTCCATTTATTTTTGTCATCTTCAATTTCTTTCATAAGTCCCCTTTGTTTTCAGAGTACAGATCTTTACTTCATTGATTAGGTTTATTCCTAGGTATCTTTTGGGTTTTCATGCAATTGTCAATGGGGTTGATTCCTTGATTTCTTTCTGCTACTTTATTATTGGTGTTTAGAAATTCAACACATTTCGGTATGTTCATTTTGTATCCTGTGACATTACTGAATTTGTGTAAAAGTTTAGCAATTTTTTGGTGAAGTCTTTTGGGTTTTCCTTGTAAAGTATTATGTTGTCTGTGAATAGTGAAAGTTTGACTTTTCCTCGCCAATTTGGCTGCCTTATTGTTGTCTAATTGCTGTGACCAGGACTTTCTGTACTATGTTAAATAACAATGGTGTGAGTGGACCTCCTTGTTTTGTTGCTGACCAGAGAGGAAAAGCTTTCAATTTTTCAACATTGAGGTTTATATTAGCTGTGAATCTTTTGTATATGCCCTTTATGATGTTGAGTTATGTTCCCTATATCCCTATGTTGTTGAGGGTGTTTATCAAGAATGGATGGATGGGGCGCCCGGGTGGCTCAGTCGGTTGAGCGGCCGAGTTTGGCTCAGGTCATGATCTCGCAGTCTGTGAGTTCAAGCCCTGTGTCGGGCTCTGGGCTGACAGCTCTGAGCCTGAAGCCTGCTTCAGATTCTGTGTCTCCCTCTCTCTCTGCCCCTCCGCCACTCATGCCCTGTCTCTCTCTGTCTCAGAAATAAATAAACATTAAAAAAAAGAATGGATGCTATATTTTGTGAAATGATTTTTCTGCATTTTTGTAGAGAATCATATGGTTCTTATCCTTTCTTTTATTAATGTGGAATATCATGTTGATTGAGTTATGAATATTAAACCATGCTTGCAGCCCAGGAACAATACCACTTGATTGAGAAGAATGATTTTAAATGTACTTTTGGATTTGATTTGCTAGTATTTTCTTGAAAATTTTTTGCATCCATGTTCATTTGGGAGGTTGACCTGTAATTGTTCATTGTATAGGTGTCTTTGTCTGGTTTAGGAATCAAGGTAATACGAGCCTTGTAGAATGAGTTTGTAAGTGTTCCTTCCATTTCTATTTTTTGTGACAGTTTGAGAATAGGTATTAAATCTCTCTCTCTCTCTCTCTCTCTCTCTCTCTCTCTCTCATATTACCTCTAATGTAAATGTTTGGTAGAATTTCCCTGGGAATCCATTTGTTCCTGGACTTTTGTTTTTGTTGAGATATTTGGTTACTGATTCCATTTCTTTGCTGGTTATGGCTCTCTTCAAATTCTCCACTTATTCCTGTTTCAGTTTGGTAGTTCATACGTTTATAGGAATTTATTAATTTCTTCCAGGTTGGCCAGTTTGTTGGCATATCATTTTTCATAATATTCTCTCATAATTATTTGTATTTTATGTGGTGTTGGTTGTGAGGTATCCTCTCTCATCCTATTTTATTTCTTTGTGTTTTCTTTTCCCTTTTTGGTAAGTCTGGCTAGGGTTTTTATCAATTTTATTAAGTCTTTCAAAGAACCAGCTCCTAGTTTCATTGTTTTATTCTTCTATGGGTGTTTTTTCTCCATTATTTATTTCTTCTTTAATCTTTATTATTTCCCTTTTTCTGATGACTTTAGACTTTATTTCCTGTTCTTTCTCTAGCTCCTTCAGGGGTAATGTTAGCTTGTTTATTTGAAATTGTTCTTCTTGAGGTAGGCCTGTATTGTATATACTTCCCTTTGTGACCATTTTTGCTGCATCCCAAAGATTTTCCGACCATCATTTTTCCATTTACATTTGTTTCCATGTAATTTTTAAATTCTTCTTTAATTTCCCAGTTAATCCATTCATTCTTTAGTAGGATGTTCTTTAACCTCCATGTTTGTGGACTTTTCAAATTTTTTCTTGTGATCAACTTCAAGTTTCATAATACTGTGCTTGGAAAATATGCATGGTATGGTTTAAATATTTTTTTTAAAACTTTTTTAGGTCTGATTTGTGATTCATTATATGATCTATTCTGATGAATGTACCATGTGGGCTCAAAAAGAATGTATTCGGCTACTTTAGGATGAAATGTTCTGTATATACCTGTTAAATCAACCTGGTCCAGTGCATTATTCAAAGCCATTGTTTCCTTGTTGATTTCTGCTTAGATTACCTATCTGTTGCTGTACGTGGGGTGTTAAAGTCCCCTAGCATTATTGTATTAACATCAATGAGTTTCTTCATGTTTGTTATTAATAGTTTTATAAATTTGGATGTTTCAAGTTGGGGGCACAAATATGGCAATTGTTGGGGCCTCTTTTTGAATAAACTTCTTTATTATGATATAGTGCCCTTCATCTCTTGTTACAGTTTGGTTTAAAATCTAATTTTTCTTATATATGTATGGGTGCTTCAGCTTTCTTTTTACATCCATTAGCATGATAAATGGTTCTCCATCCCCTCACTTTCTTTCTTTCTTTCTTTTCTTTTCTTTCTTTCTTTTTTAGTTGTGCAAAATAATATTTTTTTAATTGGGGTAAAAACCACACGACATGAAGTGTATCATCTTCACCATTTTTAAGTGTACAGTTCAGTGATGTTAAATATGTTCACATTGCCATGTTACCATCACCAGATCTATCCCCAGAACTCTTTCATATGAGGAAAATAATGTCTCCTGTTCAGAAACCTTACATCTACCCTGGTTTCATCACCTTGCCTCCCGTGGCATGTAATGACCTGGGTTACTGATAGCCACTGCCACAGTGAGCTTCTTTTCACCTCTGGGACACAGAGACGTTTAGGATCTTATAGGTCACCTAAGGGGAGTAGGTGCATATTGGGGTGTGTTTAAATACAAATCAGTTCATGTGAGTATGTACTGGAAAGCTTCAGGGGATGACCTGCATAGCTAAGAGCTGACCACACTCCCAGTCTCCTCTCAAGTTTCTTCTTTTTCATCACACACCATAAAGATGACCAAGTGCTGCCTCAGAATAGGGTCTTGTCATAGGCAAATATTAGCTACTTCTAAAGATGGGCAGCTTGGTGACTTTGGGGTACTGAAATGGTATCTAACCATAACAGTGTCATCAGATACTCAGAAGTCTGCCTGGAATTTGTGAGGTAATTCTATTTATTTGTTCATTCATTCATTCATTCATTTGTCAAACTGGCTAACATACAGTGTGTAAAGTGTGTTCTTGGTTTTTGGGGTAGATTCCCATGGTTCGTTGCTTATATACAACACCCAGTGATCATCCCAACAAGTGCCCTCCTCAATCACCCATTTTCCCCTCTCCCCCTAACCCTCAGTTTGTTCTCTGTATTTAAGAGTCTCTTATGGTTTGCCTACCTCCCTCTCTGTTTCTAACTATTTTTCCCCTTCCCTTCTTCCATGGTCTTCTGTTACGTTTCTCAACATCCACATATGAGTGAAAACATTTCATAACTGTCTTTCTCTGACTGACTTATTCCATGAAGCATAATATCTTCCAGTTCGATCCAAGTTGTTGGAAATGACATGATTTCATTCTTTCTCTTTGTCAAATAGCATTCCGTTGTATATATAAACCACATGTTTTTATTAATTCATCAATTGATGGACATTTAAGCTCTTTCCATAATTTGGCTATGGTTGAAAGTGCTGCTATAAACATTGGGGTACATGTGTCCCTATGAATCAGCACTCCTGCATCCTTTGGATAAATTCCTAGTAGTGCTACTGCTGGGTGGTAGGATAGTTCTATTTTTAAATTTTTGAGGAACCTCCACACTGTTTTCCAGAGCGGCTGCACAAGTTTGCATTCCCACCAAAAGTGTAAGAGAATTCCCATTTCTCCACATCCCCACCAGCATCTATTGTTTCCTGAGTTGTTAATTTTAGCCACTCTGACCACTGTGAGGTTGTGTCTCAGTGTGATTTTGATTTGTATTTCCCTGATGATGAGCAACGTTGACCATCTTTTCATGTGCCTGTTGGCCATCTGGATGTCTTCTTTGGAAAAGTGTCTATTCATGTCTTCCGCCCATTGTTTCATTGGATTATTTGCTTTTCGAGTGTTGAGTTTGGTAAGTTCTTTATATACTTTGGATACTAACCCTTTATCCAATATGACATTTGTCAGTTTCTTTTCCCATTCTGTCGATTGCCCTTTAGTTTTGTTGATTGTGTCCTTTGCAGTGCAGAATCTTTTTTATATTGATGAGGTCCCAATAGCTCACTTTTGGCTTTTAACTCCCTTACCTTTGGAAATGTGTTGAAGAAGAAATTGCTGCGGCTGAGGTCAAAAAGGGTGTTGCCTGCTTTCTCTTCTAAGGTTTTGATGGGATACTATCTCATATTTAGGTCTTTAATCCATTTTGAGTTTATTTTTGTGGATGGTATAAGAAAGTGGTCTAGTTTCATTCTTCTGCATGTTGCTGTACAGTTCTCTCAGCACCATTTGTTAAAGAGACTGTCTTTTTTCCATTGGATACTCTTTCCTGCTTTGTCAAAGATCACTTGGCCATAGAATTGTGGGTTCAGTTCTGGGTTCTCTATTCTATGCCATTTTTCTACGTGTCTGTTTTTGTGCCAATACCATGATGTCTTGATGATTACAGCTTTGTAGTAGAAGTTAAAGTCTGGGATTGTGATGCCTCTCACTTTGGTCTTCCTCTTCAAAATTACTTTGGCTATTCTGGGTCTTTTGTGGTCCCATACAAATTTTAAGATTGTTTCTTCTAGATTTGAGAAGAATGCCGGTGCAATTTTGATTTGTATTGCATTGAATGTGTACATAGCTTTGGGTAGTATTGACATTATAACAATATATGTTATTCCAATTCATGAGCATGGAAGGTTTTTCCATTTCTTTGTGTCTTCTCCAGTTTCATTAATACATTTTCTATAGTTTTCAGCACACAGATCGTTTGCATCTTTGGTTAGGTTCATTCCTAGGTATTTTATGGTTCATGGTGCAATTGTAAATGGGATTGATTTCTTGATTTCGCCTTTTGTTGCTTCATTATTTTGTATAAAAATGCAACCAATTTCTATACATCAACATTGTGCCCTGTGACATTCCTGAATTCATATATCAGTTCTACCAGCCTTTTGGTGGAGTCTTTCGGGTTTCCATGTAGAGTATCATGTGATCTGTGAAAAGTGAAGGTTTCACTTCTTCTTTGCCAATTTTGATGCCTTTGATTTCCTTTTGTTGTCTGATTGCTGATGCTAGAACTTCGACCACTATGTGAAACAAAGTGGTGAGAGTAGACATCCCTGTCATGTTCCTTATCTTAGGGTAAAAGCTCTCAGTTTTTCCCCATTGAGGGTGATATTAGCTGTGGGCTTTTCATAAATGGCTTTTATGATGTTTAAGTATGTTCGTTCCTTCTATCCCAACTCTCTTGATGGTTTTTATTATGAAAGGATGCTGAATTTTGACAAATGCTTTTTCTGCATCGATTGACAGGATCATATGGTTCTTATCTTTTCTTTTATTAATGTGATTTATCACATTGATTGATTTGCAAATGTTGAACCAGCCCTGCAGCACAGGAATGAATCCCAGTTGATCATGGTGAATAATTCTTTTTGTATGCTATTGAATTCGATTTGCTCATATCTTTTGTGAGAACTTTAGCATCCATATTCATCAGGAATGTTGGGCTGTAGTTCTCTTTTATTGCTGGGTCTCTGTCTGGTTTGAGAATCAAAGTAATGCTGGCTTCATAGAATGATTCTGGAAGTTTTCCTTCCCTTTCTATTTTTTGGAACAGCTTGAGAAGGATAGGTATTATCTCTGCTTTAAATGTCTGGTAGAAATCCCCGGGGAAGCCATCTGGTCCTGGACTCTTATTTGTTGGAAGATTTTTGATAACTGATTCAATTTCTTCGCTGGTTATGGGTGTGTTCAAGTTTTTTATTTCTTCCTATTTGGGTTTTGGAAGTGTGTGGTTGCCTAGGAATTTTTCCATTTCTTCCAGGTTGTCCAGTTTGTTGGCATATAAATTTTTATAGCATTCCCTGATAATTGTTTGTATTTCTGAGGGATTGGTTGTAATAATTCCATTTTCATTCATGATTTTATCTATTTGGGTCATCTCTCTTTCTTTTTGAGAAGCCTGGCTAGAGGTTTATCAATTTTATTTTTTCAAAAAACCAACTCTTGGTTTCATTGATCTGCTCTACAGTTTTTTTTTAGATTCTATATATTTCTGCTGTGGTCTTTATTATTTCTCTTCCTCTGCTGGGTTTGGGGTGTCGTTGCTGTTCTGCTTCTATATCCTTTAGATGTAGTGTTAGATTTTATATTTGGGATATTTCTTGTTTCTTGAAATCGGCCTGAATTACAATGTACTTTCCTTTCAGGACTGCCTTCACTGAATCCCAAAGCATTTGGATTGTTGTATTTTCATTTTCATTTGTTTCCATATATTTTTAAATTTCTTCCCTAATTGTCTGGTTGACCTATTCATTCTTTAGTAGGGTGTTCTTTAACCTCCATGCTTTTGGAAGTTTTCCTGACTTTTTCCGGTGGTTGATTTCAAGTTTCATAGCATTGTGGTCTGAAAGTGTGCATGGTATGATCTGAATTCATTTATACTTATGAAGGACTGTTTTGTGACCCAGTATGTGATCTATCTTGGAGAATGTTCCATGTGCACTCGAGAAGAAAGTATATTCTGTTGCTTTGGGATGCAGAGTTCTAAATAGATCTGTCAAGTCCATCTGATCCAATGTATCATTCAGGGCCCTTGTTTCTTTATTGATCCTGTGTCTCGATGATCTATCCATTGTTGTAAGTGGGGTATTAAATTCCCCTGCAATTACCACATTCTTATCAATAAGGTTTCTTATGTTTGTGATTGTTTGTTTTATATATTTGGGGGCTCCTGTATTCAGTGCATAGAAATTTATAGTTGTTAGCTCTTCCTGATGGATAGAACCTGTAATTATTACATAATTCCCTTCTTCATCTCTTGTTACAGCCTTTAATTTAAAGTCTAGCTTGTCTGATATAAGTGTGGCTACTCCAGCTTTCTTTTGACTTCCAGTAGCATGATAGATAGTTCTCCATCCCCTCACTCTCAATCTGAAGGTGTCCTCAGGTCTAAAATGAGTCTCTTGTAGACAGCAAATAGATGGGTCTTGGTTTTTTTCTTTTAATCCATTCTGATACCCTATGTCTTTTGGTTGGAGCATTTAGTCCATTTACATTCAGTTTTATTATAGAAAGATATGGGTTTAGAGTCATTGTGATGTCTGTTGTTTCCATGCTTTAGTGTTGTCTCTGATACCTTGTGGTCCTTGCAACATTTCACTCACAGAATCCCTCTTAGGATCTTTTGTAGGGCTGGTTTAGTGGTGATGAATTCCTTCAGTTTTTGTTTGTTTAGGAAACCTTTATCTCTCTTTCTATTCTGAATAACAGACTTGCTGGATAAAGGATTCTAGACTCCATATTTTTTTTCTGTTCATCACATTGAAGATTTCCTGCCATTCCTTTCTGGCCTGCCAAGTTTCAGTAGATGGGTCTGCCACTACTCTTATGTGTCTACCTTTGTAAATTAGAGCGTGTTTATCTCTAGCTGCTTTCAGAATGTTCTCTTTATCCTTATAATTTGCCAGTTTCACTATGATATGTCATGCAGAAGAGCAATTCAAGTGATGTCTGAAGGGAGTTCTCTGTGCCTGTTGGATTTCAATGCCTTTTTCCTTCCCCAGATCAGGGAAGTTCTCAGCTATGATTTGTTCAGTACACCTTCAGCCCTTTTTGCTCTCTCTTCCCCTTCTGGAAATCCTATGATTCAAATATTGTTGCCTTTGATTGCATCATTTCGTTCTCTAATTCTCCCCTCATACTCCTGTATTTTTTTTATCTCTCTTTTTCTCAACTTCCTCTTTTTCCATAATGTTATCTTCTAATTCACCTATTCTCTCCTTTGCCTGTTCAATCCGTGCTATGGCTGGCTCCCTTTTATTTTGCAGCTCATTTATAGCCTTTTTTTTTAAGCTCCTCAAACTATTTCTTAGTCCCTTGATCTGTGTAGCAATAGATTCTCTGCTGTCCTCTATGCTTTTTCAAGCCCAGGGATTAGTTTTATGACTATTATTCTAAATTCTTGTTCCGTCATATTGCTTAAATCATTTTTGATCAATTTGTTAGCTGTCGCTACTTCCTAGAGTTTCTTTTGAGGAGAATTCTTCCGTTTTGTCATCTTGGTTAGTCCCTGCGGTGGCTCCAAACTGCAGGGCACTTCCCTTTTGCTCTCTGGAGTAACTTGTATTGGTGGGCGGGGCTGCATTGAGACCCGATGTCTGCCCCCAGCCCACCTCTGGGGCCACAGTCAGACTGGTGTGTACCTTATCTTCCCCTCTCCCAGGGGCAGGACTCACTGTGGAGTGGTTTGGCCCCTGTCTGAGCTACTTGCACTCTTCCAGGCTTGTGGTGCTGCATCGATGGGATCTGGCATATTAGCCGGGGTGGATCTGCAAGGTGCACAGGGGCAGGAGGGGCAGACTTAGCTATCTTTCCTGTCAATGGTCTCCTGGGGGAGGGGCCCTGTAGCACCGGGAGGGAGGCAAACCTGTTGGAGAGATGGACCCACCGAAGCACAGTGTTTGGTGTTTGCGCAGTGCAACCACATTTGGTGATGGGAACTAGTTGTCTTTGGAATTTCGGCAGGGGGATGTGAGAGGGATATGGTGCTTGCCATTGCCTTTGTTCCCTGCTAAGTTGAGCTATGTCTTATGGGGCTCAACAACTCTCCCTCCCAGTGTCCTCTCACCCTCCCCGCTCTCCATGAAGAGATCTGTTGTCTTTTAACCTTCCGGATGTTAAGTCCCACTGGCTGTCAGAACTCACAGAGTTCTGCCCCTCCTCTTTTGCAAGCCAGACTCGGGGGCTCTGCCTTGCCGGGTGGGCTGCCCCTCCACCACCCTGGCTCCCTCCTGGCACTCCGTGTAGTACTCACTGCCTTTCCGCCCTTTCTATCTTCTTCCATGGGCCTCTTGTCTACACTTGGCTCCAGAGAGTCCATTCTGCTGGTCTTCTGGTGGTTTTCTGGGTTATTTAGGCAAATGTGGGTGGAATCTAAGTGATCAGCAAGAGGAGGTGAGCCTAGCATCTTCTTATGCCACCATCTTCCCCTCCTTCCCTCCCTGCCCTTATCTTTATTATTCATCTTCTTTTGCTGGCCTTGGGGTTTCTTTGCTGTTCTGTTTCTAGTTCCTTTAGGTGTGCTGTTAGATTTTGTTTGGGGGATTTTTCGTGTTTCTTGAGATAAGCCTGGATTGCCATGTATTTTCTTGTTAGGACTGCGTTTGCTGCACCCCAATGTGTTTGAACACTCGTGTTTTCATATTCATTTTTTTCCATATATTTTTTAATTTCTTCTTCAATTTCCTGGTTGACCCATCCATTTTTTAGTAGGATGTCCTTTAACCTCCATGAATTTGGAAGTTTCCCAAACTTTGTCCTGTGGTTGATTTCAAATTTCATATCATTGTGTTCTGAAAATGTGGATGGTATGATCTCATTTCTTTTATATTTTTTGAGTGCTGTTTTGTGACTCAGTAAGAAATCTATCTTGGAGAATGTTCCATGTGCACTCTGGAAGAATGTGTATTCTGCTTCTTTTGGATGAAAAGTTCTGAATATACCTGTCAAGTCCATCTGGTTCAGTGTGTCATTCAGGGTCATTGTCTTTTTATTGATTTTCTGCCTAGATGATCTATCCATTGATGTATGTGGAGTATCAAAGTCCCCTGCAATTACCACGTTATTATCACTACGATTGCTTATGTTTGTGATTAATTGTTTTATATATTTGGGTACTTCCAAATTGGGTCCATAAACATTTATAATTGCTAGCACTTCTTGATGGAGACACCCTGTAATTATGATATAATGCCTTTCTTCATCTCTTGTTACAGTATTGCCTTTAAAATCTAGTTAGTCTGATATAAGTATGACTACTCGAGCTTTCTTTTGACTTTCAGTAGCATGATAGTTTGTTCTCCATCCCTTCACTTTCAATATGAAGGTGTTTTCAGGTCTAAAATGGGTCTTTTGTAGACATCAAATAGATGAATCTTGTTTTTTTAATCCATTGTGATACCATATGTCTTTTGATTGGAGCATTTAGTCTATTTACATTCAGTGTTATTGAAAGATATCGGTTTAAAGTAATTGGGTTATCTGTCTGTTTCATGCTTGTAGTGATGTCTCTAGTCCTTTCTGGTGTTTTCAACATTCCACTCACAATGTCCCCCTTAGGATCTCTTGTAGGGCTGGTTTAGTGGTGATGAGGTCCTTCAGTTTTGGTTTATCTGGGAAAACCTTTATCTTTCCTTCTATTCTGAATGGCAACCTTGCTGGATAAAGGATTCTTGGCTTCATATGTTTCTTATTCATCACATTGAATATTTCCTGCCACTCCCTTTTGGCCTGCCAAGTTTCAGTAGATAGTTCTGCTACTACCCTTATGTGTCTATGCCTGTAGGTTAAGGATCATTTGTCCCCAACTGCTTTCAGAATTTTCTATCTGTGTTTTCTCAGTTTCTCTATGATATTTCATGCAGAAGATTGATTCCTGTTATGTCTGAAGGGTGCTCTCTGTGCCTCCTAGATGTCAAAGTCTGTTTCCTTCCCCAGATTGGGGAAGTTCTCAGCTATGATTTGTTCAAGTACATTTTTCACCCCTTTCCCTCTCTCTTCTTCTTCTGGAACTCCTATGAAACAGATAATATTATGTTTCATTATGTCACTTAGTTCTCTAATTCTCCCCTCAGGGTCTAGAATTTTTTTTTATCTCTCTTTTTTCTCAGGTTCCTCTTTTCCCATAATTTTAGCTTCTATTTATTCTCCCCTCTGCCTCTTCAATCTTCACTGTCACCACTTCTAGTTTATTTTGCACCTCATTTACAGTGTTTTTAATTCATCATGACAATTTTTTAGCTCCTTAATCTCTACAGCAATAGATTCTCTGCTGTCTTCTATGCTTTTTTCAAGCTCAACAATTTATCTTATGACTTTTATCCTAAATTCTTATTCAGTTATATTTTTTATATCTGTTTTGATCATTTCTTTTATTTTTCAATATATGAAGATTATTGTCAAATTGGTTTCCATACAACACCCAGTGCTCATCCCAAAAGGTGCCCTCCTCAATACCCATCACCCAAACTCCCCTCCCTCCCACCCCCCATCAACCCTCAGTTTGTTCTCAGTTTTTAACAGTCTCTTATGATTTGGCTCTCTCCCACTCTAACCTCTTTTTTTTTTCCTTCCCCTCCCCCATGGGTTTTTGTTAAGTTTCTCAGGATCCACATAAGAGTGAAACCATATGGTATCTGTCTTTCTCTGTATGGCTTATTTCACTTAGCATCACACTCTCCAGTTCCATCCACGTTGCTACAAAAGGCCATATTTCATTCTTTCTTATTGCCACGTAGTACTCCATTGTGTACATAAACCACAATTTCTTTATCCATTCATCAGTTGATGGACATTTAGGCTCTTTCCATAATTTGACTATTGTTGAGAGTGCTGCTATAAACATTGGGGTACAAGTGCCCCTATGCATCAGCACTCCTGTATCACTTGGGTAAATTCCTAGCAGTGCTATACCTGGGTTATAAGGTAGGTCTCTTTTTAATTTTTTGAGGAACCTCCACACTGTTTTCCAGAGTGGCTGCACCAGTTTACATTCCCACCAACAGTGCAAAAGGGTTCCCATTTCTCCACAGCCTTGCCAACATCTATAGTCTCCTGATTTGTTCATTTTGGCCACTCTGACTGGTGTGAGGGGTTATCTGAGTGTGGTTTTGATTTGTATTTCCCTGATAAGGAGCGACGTTGAGCATCTTTTCATGTGCCTGTTGGCCATCCGGATGTCTTCTTTAGAGAAGTGTCTATGCATGCTTTCTGCCCATTTCTTCACTGGGTTATTTGTTTTTCGGGTGTGGAGTTTGGCGAGCTCTTTATAGATTTTGGATACTAGCCCATTGTCTGATATGTCATTTGCAAATATCTTTTCCCATTCCATTGGTTGCCTTTTAGTTTTGTTGGTTGTTTCCTTTGCTGTGCAGAAGATTTTTGTCTTCATAAGGTCCCAATAGTTCATTTTTGCTTTTAATTCCCTTGCCTTTGGGGATGTGTCAAGTAAGGAATTGCCACAGCTGAGGTCAGAGAGGTCTTTTCCTGCTTTCTCCTCTAGGGTTTTGATGGTTTCCTGTCTCACATTCAGGTCCTTTATCCATTTTGAGTTTATTTTTGTGAATGGTGTGAGAAAGTGGTCTAGTTTCAACCTTCTGCATGTTGCTGTCCAGTTCTCCCAGCACCGTTTGTTAAAGAGACTGTCTTTTTTCCATTGGATATTCTTTCCTGCTTTGCCAAAAAGATCAGTTGGCCATACGTTTGTGGGTCTAGTTCTGGGGTTTCTATTCTATTCCATTGGTCTATGTGTCTGTTTTTGTGCCATCTACCAAACATTTAAAGAAGAGTTAATATCAGGGGCACCTGGGTGGCTCAGTCAGTTAAGCACCCGACTTCAGCTCAGATCATGATCTTGCAGTTTGTGAGTCTGAGTCCCACGTCAGGTTCTGTACTGATAGTCCAGAGCCTGAAACCTGCTTCAAATTCTGTGGTTTCCACTATCTTCCCCTCCCCCACTCACACCCTGTCTGTCTCTCTCTCAAAATAAATAAACATAAATTTGTTGTAATTAAAAAAAAGAAGAGTTAATACCTATTCTTCTCAAACTATTCCAAAAAATAAGAGAGGAAGGAAAACATCCAAATCCATTCTGTGGGGCCAGCTTTACCCTGGAACCAAACTCATATAAAGACACCACGAAAAGCGACATACAGGCTAATACTTCTGAAAGAAGATAAAGGCAAACATCCGGCCGAAAATAGGAACAAACCAAATCCAACAATACATGTTAAAAAAATATTCACCACACTGAAGTGGGATTTATTCCTAGGTTTCAAAACTGGTTGAATGCTCACAAATCAATCAACGTTATATATCACATCAATATAAGAAATAATAAAAACCATATGATCATTTCAATAGGTGCAGAAAAAGCATGTGACGAAGTACAACATCTATTTGTGATAAAAATCATAAACAAAGTAAATTTACAAGGAACATACCTGAACATAGTTATAGCATTATATGAAAAACCTACACTGAACACCATACTCAATGAGGAAAACAAATAACATTTCCTCTAAGACAGGAACAAGACAAGGATATCCACTTTCATTCAACATGGAATTGGAAGTCCTAACCACAGCAATCAGAAAACAAAAAGAAATAAAAGGCATCCAAATCAGTAAGTAAGAAGTAAAACTTCCAGTGTTTGAATATGACATGATACTATGTATAGAAAAACTAACGACTCCACCAAAAAAAAGCAAAAAAATACTAGAACTGATAAATGAATTCAGTAATTCTAAAGATACAAAATCAATGTACAGAAATACGTTGCATTTCTATATATTAACAATGAAGCACCAGAAAGGTAAATGAAAAAAAAATACCATTTACAATTTCACCAAAAATAATAAAGTACCTAGAAATAAACTTAGTGAGAGAGATGACAGTCCTATATTGTACTCTGAAAACTATAAAACATTGATGAAATAAATTAAAGATGACACAAAGAAATGGAAAGATATCCCATGCTCATTGATGGAAAGAACAAATATTGTTAAAATGTCTAAAGTACCCAAAGGAACCTACACATATGATGCAATCTCTATCAAAATACCAACAGCATTTTTTGGGTGGCTCAGTCACTTGAGTGTCCAACTTCGGCTCAGGTCATGATCTCACAGTATGTGAGTTTGAGCCCCTCATCAGACTCTGTGCTGAGAGCTCAGAACCTGGAGCCTGCATCGGATTCTGGGTCTCCCTCTCTCTCTGCCCCTGTCCCACTCACGCTGTGTCTCTCTGTGTCTCAAAAATAAATAAAAACATTAAAAAAATTTAAATACCAACAGCATTTTTCACATAACTGAAACAATCTTAAAATTTGTATGGAACCATAAAAGACTTTCAATAACCAAAACTGTCTTAAAAATTAAAAAAAAGAGTAATCCTGGGAATATCACAATACCAGACTTGAAGTTATACTAAAAAAAATAAGTATGGTACTGTCACAAAAATAGACAACTAGATTACTGGAACATAATAGAAAACCCAGAAATGAACACACAATTATATAATCAATTAATCTCTGACAAAGTAAGAAAGAATGGGAAAAAGATGTCTCTTCAAGAAATGGTGGTAGGAATATTGGACAGCAACATGCAAAAGAATGAATATGGACTATTTTCTTACACCATGCACAAAAATAAATTCAAAGTGGATGAAAGACCTAAATGTGAGACACAAAACCATAAAAATCCTAGAAGACAACATAGGCAGTAAACTCTTTGACAACAGCCATAGAAATTTCATCCTAGATACAGCTCCTGAGTTAAGGAAAACAAAGGCACAAATAAACTATTGGGACTACATCAAAATGAAAAGCTTCTGCACAGTGAAGAAAACAATCAACAAAATGGGTCCATTTCTGGGTTTTCCATTCTGTTCCATTGATCTATGTTTCTGTTTTGTGCCAGTACCATATTGTCTTGATTACAGTTTTGTAATACAGCTTGAAGTGCAAAACTGTGATTCTTCCAGCCTTGGTTTTATTTTTTTCTTTTTAATGTTTATTTTTTGAGAGAAAGAGCATGAGAGGGGGAGGGACAGAGAGAGGGAGACACAGAATCTGAAGCAGGCTCCAGGCTCTGAGCTGTTATGACAGCACAGAGCTCGACATGGGGCTAAACCCAGGGAACGGGAAATCATGACCTGAGCCAAAGTCGGACACTTAACCAACTAGGCACCCCAGGCACTCCTCCAGCTTTGTTTTTCTTTTTCAACATTACTTTGGCTATTCAGGGTCTTACCTGGTTCCATACAAATTTTAGGTCTGTGAAAAACACTGTAGTTTTTTTCATAGGGATTGCTTTGAATGTGTAGATTGCTTTGGTAGTAGTATAGACATTTCAACAGTATTTGTTCTTTCAATCCATGAGGATGATTTTTTTTCATTTCTTTGTGTCTTCTTCACTTTTGTTCATAAGCTTTCTATAGTTTCTGTTGCACAGATATTTTACCTCTGGTTAGGTTTATTCCTAGATATCTTATGGTCTTCGGTATAATTGTAAATGGGATTGATTCCTTGATTTCTCTTTCTGCTGCTTCATTATTGGTGTATAGAAATGCAACCGATTTGTTGATTTTATATCCTGCATGTAGATTTTATATCCTGCAACTTTGCTGAATTCACGCATCAGTTCTAGGGATTTTTTGGTGCAGTCTTGGATTTTCCATGTAAAGAATAATATTATCTGCTGGCCCACTGGCACATGAAAAAATGCTCAACATCACTCATCATCAGGGAAATGCAAATCAAAACCACAATGAGATACCACCTCACACCTGTCAGAATGGCTAACAATAACAACTCAGGCAACAACAGATGTTGGCGAGGCTGCAGAGAAAGGGGATCTCTTTTGCACTGCTGGTGGGAATGCAAACTGGTGCGGCCACTCTGGAAAACAGTATGGAGGTTCCTCAAAAAATTAAAAATAGAACTACCCTACGACCCAGCCTTTCCACTACTAGGTATTTATCCAAGGGATACAAAAGTGCTGTTTCAAAGGGACACATGCATCCAAATGTTTATAGCAGCACTATCAACAATAGCCCAAGTATAGAAAGAGCCCAAATGTCCATCGATGGATGAATAGATAAAGATGTGGTACACACACACACACACACACACACAAACAATGGAGTATTACTTGGCAATCAAAAGAATGAAATCTTGCCATTTGCAACTACGTAGATGGAACTAGAAAGTATTATGCTAAGCGAAATTAGTCAGAGAAAGACAAATATCACATGGCTTCACTCATATGAGGACTTTAAGACACAGAACACATGAACACAAGGGGAGGAAAACAAAAGCAATATAAAAACAGGGAGAGGGACAAAACAGAAGAGACTCTTAAATATGGAGAACAAACAGAGGGTTACTGGAAGGTTTGTGGGAGGGGAGATTGGCTAAATGTTACCCATTATAGAATCTACCTCTGAAATCATTGTTGCACTATATGCTAACTAATTTGCGTATAAATTAAAAAAAATAAAAAAGGCAAAAATGGAAACCAATAATTTTTCAAGGAATCATGTCATCTTCAAAGAGTTAAAGTTTGATTTCCTCTTTGCCAATTTGTATGCCTTTTATTTCTTTTTGTTGTCTGATTGCTGAGGCTAGGACTTCCAGTACTTTGTTGCACAACAGTGTTGAGAGAGGACATACCTGTCCTGTGCCTGACCTTAGGGGGAAAGCTCTCAGTTTTTCCAACTCAAGATGATATTAGCTGTGGATTTTTCATATATGGCTTTTATGATGTTGAGGTATGTTTCTTGTATCCCTATTTTCTTGATGGTTTTTTCCAAGAAAGGATGGTGGGGGTGCCTGGGTGGCTGTCAGTTAAGCGTCAACTTTGGGTTTTGGCCCAGGTCATGATCTCACAGTTCATGAATTCGAGCCCCACATTAGGCCCTGTGCTGATGGCACAGAGCCTGCTTGGCATATTCTCTCTCTCTCTCTCTCTCTCTCTCTCTCTCCCCATGCTCTTCAACCCGGCTCATACTCTCTCTTAGAAAAAAAAGATGCTGTATTTTGTCAAATGCTTTTTCTGCATCTGTTGACAAGATCATATGATTCTTACCTTTTATTAATGTAGTGTATCACATTGACTGATTTGTGAATATTGAACTAGCCCTGCAGCCCAGGAATTAATCCCACTTGTATGGCCAACTAATCTTCAACAAAGCAGGAAAGAGTATCCAATGGAAAAAAGTCTGTTCAACAAGAGGGGCTGGGAAAACTGGACAGTGACATGTAGAGGCATGAAACTGGGCCACTTTCTTACACCACACACAGAAATAAATTCAAAATGAATCAAAGACCTAAATGTGAGACAGGAAACTATCAAAATCCTAGGAGAGAAAACAGGCAGCAATTTCTCTAACCTCAGCTGCAGCAACTTTTTACGTGACATGTCTCCAGAGGCAAGGGTAATTAAAAGCAAAAATGAATTATTGGGGCCTGATCAATATGAAAGGCTTCTATACAGTGAAAGAAATAATCAACAAAAATAAAAGGCAACCAACAGAATGGGGTAAGATATTTACAAATTACATATAGGATAAAGTGTCAGTATCCAAAATCTATAAAGAATTTATCCAACTCAACACCCAAAAAACAAAGAGTGAAGAAACGGGAAAGACACATCTCCAAAGAAGATATCCAGATGGCTAACAGACCCATGAAAAGATGCCCATCACTCATCATCAGAGAAATTCAAATCAGAATGACAATGAGATATCACTTCACACCTGTCAGAATAGCCAAATTTGACAATTCAGGAAACAATAGATGTTGTTGAGGATGTAGTAAAAGGGGAGCACTTTTGCACTTTTGGTTGGAATGCAACCTGGTGCAGCCACTCTGGAAAACATTATGGAGTTCCCTCAAAAAATCAAAAATAGAACTACCTTATGACCCAGCAATTGCACTACTTGATATTTATCCGAAAGATACAAAAATGGCAATTCCAAGGGATATATGTGCCCCAATGTTTATAGCAGTGCTATCAGCAATAGCGAAACTATTGAAAGAACCCAAATGTCCATGAACTCATGAATAAATAAAGAAGAATCGATGTGTGTGTGTGTGTGTGTGTACACAATGGAATACTACTTGGCTATCAAAAAATAATGAAATATTGCCATTTGCAACAATGTGGATGGAACTAGTGGCTATTATGGTAAGCGAAATACGTCAGCAAGAGAAAGACAAATACCATATGATTTCACTCTTATGTTGAATTTGAGACACACAACAGATGGACATAGGGGAATGGAAGGAAAAATAAGATAAAAGAGAGGGAGGTAAACAAAAGAGACTCTTAAATACAGAGAACAAACTGAGGGTTGCTGGAATGAAGGTGGGTGGGGGATGGGTAAAATAGGTGTTGGGTATTAAGGAGGGCACTTAAATTTTAACAAAAAGATAAACTATGAAATTAGAGAATATATTTGCAAATGACACATGCAGTAAAGGGTTAGTATTCAAAATATACAAAGAACTTATAAACTCAACACCCCAAAGACAAATAAATCCAATTTAAAAATGAGCATAAGACTTGAATAAACATTTCTTGAAAGAAGACCTCTAGATGAATTACAAATCAAAGCTACAATAAGATATCATCTCATACCTGTCAGAATGGCTAAAATTAACAACACAGAAAACGTGTTTTGGTGAGACTGTGGAGAAAGGAGAATCTTCTTACCTTTTTGTGAGAATGCAAATTGGGGTAGACTCTCTGAAAAACAGTATGGAGTTTCCTCAGAAAAGTAAAAATAGATCTACCCTATGATCCAGCAATTGCACTACTAGGTATTTACCCAAAGTTTTTCCAAATACTGATTTGAAAGGACTCATTCACCCTGATGTTTATAGCAGCGATATCAACAATGCCAAGTTATGGAAAGTGCCCAAATATCCATCGACTGATGAAGGATAAAGAAGATGTGGTCTATATATACAATCAAATATTATTCAGCCATCAAAAAGAAAGAAATCTTGTCATTTGCCATGATGTGGATGGAGCTCAAGAGTATTATGCTAAGTGAAAAATTCAGAGAAAGACAAATACCATGATTTCACTCCTGTGTGGAATTTAAGAAAGAAACTAAACAAAGGGAAAAAATAAGAGAGATGGCAACAAAGCAAGAAATAGATTCTTAATTATAGAGAGAAATCTGATGGTTATCAGAGGGAAGAGGGTTGAAGGATTGGTTAAATAGGTGATGGGAATGAAGGAGAGAACTTGTCATCATGGACACAGGGTGATATATGAAACTATTGAATTACTATATCACACACATGAAACTAATATACCACTGTGTGTTAACTAACTGGAATTAAAATAAAAAATTTAAAAAATACTGAATCAGACTCATAGTGAGAACACACCGGTGGTTGCCAAAGGGGAAGAGTGGGATATGGGTCAAATAGGTGAAGGGGATTAACAGTTTAAAACTTGTAATTATAAAATAAATAATTCATGGAGGTCAAAAGTTAAGCATAGAGAAAAATCAGTAATTTTCCAATAATGTATAGTGACGGATGGTGACTACACTTATTGTGGTAAGTATTGAGTAATTTATGGAATTGTCAAGTTATTTTTATTTACACCTGTAACTAGTGTAACATTGCATGTCTAATATACTTCAATAATAAAAATTAAAATAGTTGGTAACACTAATTGAGAACTCACCAAACAGACACTTTGCTGAGTATTTTCTAGTATTATTTCATTTATGTCTCAAAGTAATTTTATAAGTTGGGTACTATCACCACTCCCATTTATCAAACAAAACAAAACAAAACAAAACAAAACAATACCAAAAAGTAAACTAAACTAAAACTAATAAAACCTAAGCACAAGGATATTTAAATGACTTACCCAAGGTCACACTGCAAGTATATAAGAGAGGCAATATTCCAGTGCAGGCAATCCTCATTTGGAACTCATATTCTTTTTTTTTCAAGTTTTTATTTAAATTCCAATTGGTTAACATACAGTGAAATATTAGTTTCAGGTGTAGAATTTAATGATCCATCACTTACATGCACCACCCAGTGCTCATCACAAGTATCCTCCTTAATGCCCATCACCCATTTTAACACATACCCCCGCCCACCTCCCCTCCAATATGACCAGTTTGTTCTCTATAGTTAAGAATTTGTTTTCTGGATTGTCTCTCTCCTCCTGCCCCCACTCCCCCATTAATCTGATTTTTTTTTAATTCCACATATGAGTGAAATTGTATGGTATTTGTCTTTCTCTGACTGACTGACTTCACTTAGTATAATACTCTGAAGCTCCATCCACATCATTGCAAATGGCAAGATTTTATTCTTTTTGATGGCTAAGTAATATCCCATTGTATACAGAGACCGCAAAATCTTTATCCATTCATCAGTTGGTGGAAATTTGCGTATTGGTGATAATGCTGTTATAACCATGTATAAACATGTGTACCTTTGAATCAATATTTGTGTATTCTTTGGGTAAATACATAGTAGTGCAATTGCAAATCATAGTGTAGTTCTATTTTTACCTTTTTGAGGGACCTCCATACTATTTTCAACTGTGGCTGCACCAGTTTGCATTCCCACCAACAGTGTAAGCGTTTTCCCCTTTTTTCTACATCCTCATCAGCACCTGTTATTTCTTGTATTGTTGATTTTAGCCATTCTGAAAGGATTAAGATGGTATCTCATCATGGTTTTGATTTGTATTTCCCCGATGATGAGTGATTTGAGCATCTTTTTGTGTGTCTGTTAGCCATCTGAATGTCTTCCTTGGAAAAACGTCTATCAGGGCTCCTGGGTGGCTCAGTCAGTTAATCATCCAACTCTTGATTTCAGCTAAGGTCATGGTCTTACGGTTGTGAGATTGAGCCCCACATTGGGCTTCCACGTTGAGCATAGACCCTGCTTGGTATTCTCCCTGTCCTCTCCCTGCTCCTTCCCCACTCACAGTCTTTTACTCAAATTAATAAACATTTTTTAACGTTTATTTTTTATTGAGAGACAGAGAGACACAGCATGAGCATGGGAGTGGCAGAGAGAGAGGGAGACACAGAATCCAAAGCAGGCTCCAGGGTCTGAGCTGTCAGCACAGAGCCCGATGCGGAGCTCAAACTCAAAAACTGCGAGATCATGACCTGAGCCAAAGTCAGAGGCTTAACCAACTGAGACACTCAGGCGGCCCAATAAAAAATTTTTTTTAAAGGATGAAAAATGTCTATTCATGTCTTCTGCCCATTTATTAACTGGATTATTTGTTTTTTGAGTGTTGAGCTTGATAGGTTCTTTACAGATTTTGGATACTAACCCTTTATCAGATGGGCCATTTGCAAATGTCTTCTTTTATTCTGAATGTTCCTTTTGGTTTTGTTGATTGTTTCCTTCACTGTGCAGAACATTTTATCTTGAAGTCCCAATAGTTCATTTTTGCTTTTGTTTCCCTTACGTCAGGAGACATAGTAAGAATTTGCTATGCAAGATATCAAAGAGGTTACTGTCTGTGTTCTACTCTAGGATTTTGATAGTTTCCTGACTCACATTTAGATCTTTCATCCATTTTGAATATATTTTTTGTGTATTGGAACCCATATTCTTTTTTTTTTCAATATATGAAATTTATTGTCAAATTGGTTTCCATACAACACCCAGTGTTCATCCCAAAAGATGCCCTCCTCAATACCCATCACCCACCCTCCCCTCCCTCCCACCCCCCATCATCCCTCAGTTTGTTCTCAGTTTTTAACAGTCTCTTATGCTTTGGCTCTCTCCCACTCTAACCTCTTTTTTTTTCGTTCCCCTCCCCCATGGGTTTCTGTTAAGTTTCTCAGGATCCACATAAGAGTGAAACCATATGGTATCTGTCTTTCTCTGTATGGCTTATTTCACTTAACATCACACTCTCCAGTTCCATCCACGTTGCTACAAAAGGCCATATTTCATTCTTTCTCATTGCCATGTAGTATTCCATTGTGTACATAAACCACAATTTCTTTATCCATTCATCAGTTGATGGACATTTAGGCTCTTTCCACAATTTGGCTATTGTTGAGAGTGCTGCTATAAACATTGGGGTACAAGTGCCCCTATGCATCAGTACTCCTGTATCCCTTGGATAAATTCCTAGCAGTGCTATTGCTGGGTCACAGGGTAGGTCTATTTTGAATTTTCTGAGGAACCTCCACACTGCTTTCCAGAGCAGCTGCACCAATTTGCATTCCCACCAGGAACCCATATTCTTAAGTATACTACCTCTTTCCTACGTGTGAAAGTTTTAAGGCAAAAAAATATATACACCATTAATTAGACTTTAAATGAACACACAAATATGTATCAATTATTTAAGCCCCATTTCTCTTATTTTTAATGCTGAATTTTCATAACAAATTCTACAAGAGAATCATGATATGGAATATATCTTCATATATTGTTCTGTCAGGTAAGATTCCATCAGTTTGAAAGGTTTTCCTGCATTTAAAGCAGAGATAATACCTACCCTTCTCAAGCTGTTCCAAAAAATTGAAAGGGAAGGAAAACTTCCAGACTCATTCTATGAAGCCAGCATTACTTTGACTCCTAAACCAGACAGAGACCCAGCAAAAAAAGAGAACTACAGGCCAATTTCCCTGATGAATATGGATGCAGAAATTCTCCATAAGATACTAGCAAATCAAATTCGACAGCATATAAAAAAGAATTATACACCATGATCAAGTGGGATTCACTCCTGGGCTGCAGGGCTGGTTCAACATTCGCAAATCAATCAATGTGATACATCACCTTAGTAAAAGAAAAGATAAGAACCATAGGATCCCATCAATGCAGAAAAAGCATTTGACAAAATTCAGCCTCCTTTCTTAATAAAAACCCTCGAGAAAGTCGGGATAGAAGGAACATACTTAAACATCATAAAAGCCATTTATGTAAAGCCCACAGCTATATCATCCTCCATGGGCAAAAACTAAGAGCTTTCTCCCTGAGATCAGGAACAGACAGGGATGTCCACTCTCACCGCTGTTGTTTCACATAGTGTTGGAAGTGCTAGCATCAACAATAAGATAACAAAATGAAATCAAAGTCATCAAAATTGGCAAAGATGAAGTTAAGCTTTCACTTTTTGCAGATGACATGATATTATACATGGAAAACCCAATATACTCCACCAAAAGACTCCTAGAACTGATAAATGAATTCAGCAAAGGCGCAGGATACAAAATTAATGTACAGAAATCAGTTGCATTCTTATACACTAATAATGAAGCAACAGAAAGACAAATAAAGAAACTGATCCCATTCAAAATTGCACCAAGATTCATAAAATACCTAGGAATAAACCTAACCAAAGATGTACAAGATCTGTATGCTGAAAACTATAGAAAGCTGATGAAGGAAATTGAAGAAGATATAAAGAAATGGAAAAACATTATGTGCTCATGGATTGGAAGAATAAATACTGTTAAAATGTCAATAGTACCCAAAGCTATCTACACATTCAATGCAATCCTAATCAAAATTGCACCAGCATTCTTCTCGAAGCTAGAACAAGCAATCCTAAAATTCATATGGAACCACAAAAGGCCCCGAATAGCCAAAGTAATTTTGAAGAAGAAGACCAAAGCAGGAGGCATCACAATCCCAGACTTTAGCCTCTACTACAAAGCTGTACTCATCAAGACAGCATGGTATTGGCACAAAAACAGACACATAGACCAATGGAATAGAATAGAAACCCCAGAACTAGACCCACAAATGTATCGCCAACTAATCTTTGACAAAGCATGAAAGAATATCCAATGGACAAAAGACAGTCTCTTTAACAAATGGTGCTGGGAGACCTGGACAGCAACATGTAGAAGGATGAAACTAGACCACTTTCTTAACCCATTCACAAAAAATAACTCAAAATGGATAAAGGACCTGAATTTGAGGCAGGAAACCATCAAAACCCTAGAGGAGAAAGCAGGAAAAACCTCTCTGACCTCAGCCGTAGCAATTTCTTGACACATCTCCAAAGGCAAGAGAATTAAAAACAAAAATGAACTATTGGGACCTCATGAAGATAAAACGCTTCCTCACTGCAAAGGAAACAATCAACAAAACTAAAAGGCAACCAACGGAATGGGAAAAGATATTTGCAAATGACATATCGGACAAAGGGCTAGTATCCAAAATCTATAAAGAGCTCAGCAAACTCCACACCCGAAAAACAAATAACCCAGTGAAGAAATGGGCAGAAAACATGAATAGACACTTCTCTAAAGAAGACATCCGGATGGCCAACAGGCACATGAAAAGATGTTCAACGTCCCTCCTCATCAGGGAAATACAAATCAAAACCACACTCAGATACCACCTCACGCCAGAGTGGCTAAAATGAACAAATCAGGAGACTATAGATGCTGGTGAGGATGTGGAGACACGGGAACCCTCCTGCACTGTTGGTGGGAATGCAAACTGGTGCAGCCGCTCTGGAAAGCAGTGTGGAGCTTCCTCAGAAAATTAGAAATAGATCTACCCTATGACTGAGCAATAGCACTGCTAGTTTACCCAAGGGATACAGGAGTGCTGATGCATAGGGGCACTTGTACCTCAATATTTATAGCAGCACTTTCAGCAATAGCCAAATTATGGAAAGAGCCTAAATGTCCATCAACTGATGAATGGATAAAGAAATTGTGGTTTATATACACCATGGAATACTATGTGGCAATGAGAAAGAATAAAATATGGCCCTTTGTAGCAACGTGGATGGAACTGGAGAGTGTGATGCTAAGTGAAATAAGCCATACAGAGAAAGACAGATACCATATGTTTTCACTCTTATGTGGATCCTGAGAAACTTAACAGAAGACCATGGGGGTGGGGAAGGAAAAAAAAAGAGATTAGAGAATGAGGGAGCCAAAACATAAGAGACTCTTAAAAACTGAGAACAAACTGAGGGTTGATGATGGGTGGGAGGGAGGGAGGGAGGGGTGGGTGATGGGTATTGAGGAGGGCACCTGTTGGGATGAACACTGGGTGTTGTATGGAAACCAATTTGACAAATTTCATTTTTTTAAAAAAGAAAGAAAGGGTGTCCTGAGGTATTTTGTGAATACAGTCATGTTCTAATAGGGAATGAAAACGATGGTGAAAGTTATGTTAATTGCAAATGTCTTTCAGATTATGTCACAGTTTTAGGCAAAACTTTTATAGGCTTCTAAATGCAGGCTCCTCAAAAACCTAGTAGCCTATATGAGACTTGATCTAACCCATTCCTCAAAAAATTCCAATTTTGCTAAACTAATATATGATATGTGCTATGGAGCCATAACTCAATATGGAGCCATTGACCCTTGATGCTTAGGCATGCCCTATCAAATGCCAAAAATTCAGAACTTATTTTGGATTTCTAAGAAACCACAGAAGTATGTCAACAATTTCCCTCTCATTGTCAAGACCTTTAAGGCTCTATTTGGGAATATCTGTGTATACAAAAGACGATCAGGGTATCCATTCTTGGAGAGTAAGCATGAACAATGCTGACACTGTCCAATAGTCCAACAAATGGACTTTTCTCATATCTACGAAAGATAATAGATACAGATGGAATTTTGAGAACCTTTCATTCCACATTGCTTGGGAAGGCCTTTTCTTCTCACTGAAACTGTTGTTAGGCTAGGTAGACTGGAAGTGGTGTTAGATTGATAAAGGATATATATGACCAATTGCTGTTCCTAATCAGAGCCCCACTGATGTTGAGATCCTGACACAGATGCATGAAGTCGCTGACCATTTCTTAAAGTATTTGTGTGGGAGTCAGCTTCACACAGTGACCTAGTCACATGATGATGCCTTATGGTATGGTGAAACATGTATAAGTTTTGGGATAAATCAGAGCTAGGTTGGAATGCTGTATCTACCAATAACTGTGAGAACTTGATTCTCAGTGTCATCCTTTACAATGATCTACTTTATATGGGTCATTGTTGTAAAATTAAATGAAATATATACAGATTAATAGGTAACATTCATTAAGTAGGGATAATGGACCAGAAACTGTTTTAAGTGCTTTTTGGATTAATTATTTTAATCTTCACAACAATCATATGACATAATATTATTAGTTGAATTGTGTTTTTCAAAATTCATGTTTAAGCCCTAACCCCCAGTATCTCAGATTGTGACCTTATTTGGAAATAGAGGCATAACATATATAATTAGTTAAGATGAGGTCATCAGGGTGGACCATAATCCAATATGACTACTGTCTTTATAAAAAGTGGAAATTTGGACACAGGAACTTGATTGAGTAAAGGGAAGTTGATGTAAAGAGACAGAGGAAGAAGACAGCCATCTATAGGCCAAGGAGAGAGACCTGGAACAAATCCTTCCCTTATAGTATTCAGAAGGAACCAACATTTTTGACTCTTGATTTTGGACTTCCAGGCTTCAGAGCTGTGAGACAATAAGTTTATGTTATTTAAGTCAGTTAGTTATGGCACTTTGCTGTGACAACTCTAGCAAACTATTGTACATAGGTAGTACTATTAGTCTCATTTTCAGAGGAAGAAACTGAGGAACAGAGAGGCTAAATAATGTACCCAAAGTCACAGATCCAGGATTAACCCAGGCAGTCTAACTCTAAAAGTTACTCTCTTTACTACCTTATACTGCCTTCCATGCACAAATACATCTCAAATACCAGTTTTTTATTTGACACATAATAAGTGCTCAACACTTAACTTTCAATTTAGAAATATAACTATTGATAAGTTATATGCTATAGGACAGAGGTAGGTGACCAAACTGATCACTAGACTAGGAGTTTCTTGCAGATAGTGAGCAGGTCTTAAGTCTCCAGTCTATCAAATAAGATGTATCACATATAAATGCTCATAATTCTTCTTATTGTTCTTATCAAGGGAATACAACTTACAACTTGACACTACCATCATTACATTAATGATATTTATGTTAAAGGAGAAAATTCACTATTTTAGAGATGGCTAATTAATTCAGTAAGTGTTGGTTGGAGTACTCAGGAGAGAAGTTGTTTTGATAAAACAAACAAAAATGCCTCCAAACTAAACAAGTATCCCTTAAATAAGTCTAAAATGCTGCTAGAAGAGATGCCCAAATAACAGCTCTGAAAAGTTGCTTTATATAAATAGATTATGACCTGAGATCTACAGAAGCAATTGGTGCTCTGTAAGGTTAAGTCCTTTACAGTAATATTCTCAGAAAACTACATATCCAATTGCTTACTTGGCATTGCCTAAAAGGCACCACAAACTCAACAAATACAAAACCAAACTCATAATTTTCCCTCCCTAGACTTCGTTCCTCAGTGAATGACATCACTATTCATTCAGCTGCTCAACTTAGAATTCTAAGAATCATCTGAGATACTTCCCTCTCCCTCACTTCCAATATATAATCCATTACCAACTTCTATTGATAAGACCCCTTAAGTATCTCTAAAGTTAGTCTACTTCTCTGCATCTTCACTGTCCGTATATATTCTAAACTAGAATTCTTTAGTGCTAAACTCTTGCACCAGATTCCTAACTTAACTTTCCCTATTACCACACCCCCCTCCTATTAGATCTCCATAGTGTATCCAAAGATACATTTCAAAATTCATATCTGATTATATTGCTCCTCTGAATAAAATATTTAGTGTATCTTTGAGTAAAAACAAAAATTTTTTAGAATCTTTACAAACTCCTTTATAGTCTGGCTCCTTCCAGCATCACCAACCTCAACTTGCACTATTCTAACTCACTTTTTTCCAATCTCTCTGGCCTTTTGGGTTTGGGGGCATATATAGCCTCCCCTGTTACAGGGTGTTTATTCATTATGTTATTTCTTCCTAATTCCTGCCCTCTGGGATTAGTTACCTTTTTTCACCCTTGTGTAAAGAATCTCTGATTTACCTTGCTAGCTCAAGTCTCTCTCTCATGGCATATGGTATGTGCCAAACAAATATTAATCATATGGATTAAAGAATGGAAGGCCTGGGGCGCCTGGGTGGCGCAGTTGGTTGAGCGTCCGACTTCAGCCAGGTCACGATCTCGCGGTCCGGGAGTTCGAGCCCCGCGTCGGGCTCTGGGCTGATGGCTCAGAGCCTGGAGCCTGTTTCCGATTCTGTGTCTCCCTCTCTCTCTGCCCCTCCCCCGTTCATGCTCTGTCTCTCTCTGTCCCAAAAATAAATAAACGTTGAAAAAAAAAAAAGAAAAAAAGAAAAAGAAAAGAAAAAAAAAAAAAAAAAAAGAATGGAAGGCCTAATGCTGTTAAGAATATTGCTCTGCTGCCCCATTATGGCCAAGAATGTGAACTTTTAACAGCTGTTTTCACAATGGTAGTGAAAGTGTATGTTATCTATTTGGAGAACTAAACTAATAGCAAAAATTAGTACTCATTGATTCCCTATCTTAGAGGCGTGCTCAAGAATGTGAACCACATGCTGGTAATGCTTTTATATGTAGCATGTCCATTAGATACAATAACATCTCCACTTCAACTCCAGTGATGTGGAAGAAGGATTTTTTATTGATAGTGTTTTCCCAGTAAAATCCACTAGAACTGAATGAAAGGCTAATTGCTCCAGGTTATAACTAACTGGGATTGTAGAATCCATGATTTTTCCATGCCATTCTCAATTGTACCTTCAAAAGCCTGAAAATATTTGGTGGATCCAAGAGTTTGAACAGAAGACATTGTGGATGGGGGGCTTGTTTCCTGCCCCTCCCAGTAGTTTACTGGACACTGCTTCTGGAGATTTTATTGAAATTTCAGAACAGAGGGGATTATCCCTTTGAAAAAAGAAAACAACATTGGAGTTAACAGATATTCTGACAGGCAGTAAACTGAAATGGACAAGTAAATTATGATTGGTAATATGGAGAGAGATTAATGAGTAAGAAACAGTACATTGAAGAAGTATGGATAGTAAGCAGGAGGTCCTAGCTTATAAGTCCCTGGATGTAGCTAGGGTCACTTGCTGCAGATCAGATGGGAGTAAGATCACAGCTGGAGATGCAATTGGCAGAATCCCAGGAATTCCCTGGGTGTGAAATAGCCATTGCAGCAGTGGTTCTATTAAGAGGCAGAATCATCTGATTGCATTATATACTAACACCAAAAAGGAAAACCTGCACCAGTGCCTATATCTGTAGAGAGAGAATGCAAAGGTAACCTCATCTTAGGGGCAAAGATGAAGTAACCATGATTCTTTTGATTGATTTAGAAATCTATAAGTATCTGAGTTACCAGATAAAATATTAAAATAAACTCTTTTATACAAATAGGAGGTAGTGAGGTAATATGCCAAAACTGGAGTTCTCGGACCTAAAGCTAGAGTTTGGATTAGAATTATGGAAAGCAGAGTCCTACCTAATAGCAGGTACATGATAAAAATAGTCCTTCTGCTGGTGCAAAAAATGTTCTGGGATACAAACTCTGAAATATATTGGCTGTTTCCTTTATATAAAGCTGGCAGTAAACATACCACCAATGTTTCTTCTTAAAGCCAATAACCCTTCTCTTTAATTATGAACAGATCATCATTCTGAGAAATATACTATGAAAAACCCATAATATTTTAGTGACATAATTACACTAGAATGTAAAAAACATAATGTAACAGGGACTTCTGGAAAGACAGCAGAGTAAGAGAATTTTAATGTCACCTTGGCCCTTGAACACACCTACATGACAGCCACATCAGTGCAACTAATGCAGAAAATGACCTGAAGACTGGAAAAACAGACTTTCCACATTTAAACATAGGAAACAATATTGCAAAGGATATGAGAGGCAGAGGTGTAGTTGGGAACCAAACTCTTGATGATACTAACAGCAAACTGGAGGGACACCATACACACAGAGAAGGGAAAGGAGCATAGCCACACCACGCACCAAAGAAGGGGTACCTGAACTGGAAGGATGAATCCCCATAACATTTGGCTTTGAAAACCAGTGGGGCTTAACTATGTGAGTTTTTACAATTATCAGGGATAAATTTGGGATACTTTAAAAATCAGCAGACTTAACTTTGGACACTCCAGAGGGTGATAGGAAAATAAATCCTCATTCTTAGAGAGCCAGCATAACAAACAGCCCCACCAATGTACAGCATAGAATCAGCACATTCAAAAGTGCCTAGGGTTACAGGGAAATCTATTTACTACTTTCAGAACATGGGCCAGAGGGGCAGAGATCTATAGACGTCTTCTCCAAAAACAAAATGTCTGATAGTTGCAATTTCTCCCCCCTCACCCCAGCCTAGATAAACAGACACTTTCAAGAACAAGTGTACTCTTCACCTAACTTGCTAAAATCACATACCATGCCTCCACATTGTCCCGCTGCTTCCCCCCCACCCCATTCAGCAGGCAGGCATCTCTCCAAAGCAACTCCTGTCCCGAAACATCTTGCAAGCAGCCCCAGAAAAGACAATGCCACTCCAAAGTGACTCCTGACCTGGGTAGAGGGTAAGATAACCAACCACACACACCAGTTTGCAGACCCGCAGACATGGGAGGTAGACGTCTGGTCTGACAGCCACTCTTGCGTACCAAAAAAAAAAAAAAATATATATATATATATATAATATATATATATCCAGGGGCAGCAGGGAAAGAGAGCCCTGGAGTTTGGTGTCACTACAGCCCCAAAAGATGGAATGAGGGCAGGCATCTGATTTGAATGGAAGCCCTGCCCATGAACAAAAGCCTCTCAGGGGACAATAGAGGGGAACCACCCTTCAGTACATGACCGCTAAACTAGCCTTATAAGAAACATTACTGGGGCGCCTGGGTGGCTCAGTCGGTTGAGCATCTGGCTTCAGTTCAGGTCATGATCTCGCAATCTGTGAGTTTGAGCCCCGCGTCGGGCTCTGTGCTGATAGCTCAGAGCCTGGAGCCTGCTTCAGATTCTGTGTCCCCCTCTCTCTCTGCCCCTTCCCCACTCATGCTCTGTCTCTGTCTCAGAAATAAACATTAAAAAAAATTAAAAAAAAGAAACATTACAGGGAATTCTTTGAGTGGAAAAAATATGCCATAATCAAGAATAAGAAAATTATGAAAGGAAATCATTTCATGGATAAATACAAACATAATAAAAGTAGTCAATTAATTAGTTAAAAACCAGTACAAAGTTTAAACACAAAAGCAGTATAATCAATTATATCTATAAAAATCAATCAGGGATTCACAAAATAGAAGTATGACATCATATACATAAATGGGGGTAGGGAGTTGAAATTTAGTGCTTTTAAAATGGGTTCAAGCTTAAATGACCATAAACTTAATATATACTTCTATGTAAAATGTTATATATAAGCCTAATGGTAACTACAAATCAGAATCCTGTAATGGATATGCAAAAAATAAAGACAAAGGAATCCAAGCATATCACTAAAGAGAGTCATAAAACCACAAGAGAAAAAGAAGAAAGGAACAGAGTGGAAATACAAAAACCAGGAAAAAAGAAAATGGCAATAAGTACATACCTAGCAATTATGTTGAATGTAAAGGACTAAACGCTCCAATCAAAAGAAATAAGGTGGCTGAATGTATAAAAAAGCAAGGCCCATCTACATGCTACCTAGAAGAGACTCACTTTAGACCAAAAGGCACATGCAGATTGAAAGCAAGAGGATGGAATAATGTTTACCATTCAAATAGAAGTAAAAAGAAAACTACATAACCCTATTTATATTAGACAGAGTAGACTTTACTACAAGGACTGTAACAAGAGACAGAGAAGCACACTACATAACAATAAAAGGAATAACCCAATAAGAGGATAAAACAATTGTAAATATTTGTGCACACCATATGGGAGAACCAAAAGATATGAAGTAACTATTAACACACATAAAAAATATATATATATAATAATACAATAATAGTAGGGGACTTTAACTCTTGACTTACATCAATGGATGGACCATTCTAACAGAAAATCAACAAAGGAAGAGTGTCTTCAAATGACATATTGGACCAGATGTCCAACATATACATACAGAACATCACATCTACAGTGGAATGCACGTTTTTCACATGTGAATGGAACAGTCTAAAGAATACATGAAATGTTAGTCAACAAAACAAGTTTCAATAATTCACAAAGACTAAAATCATATTGTACACTTCCTCCACCTACAACTTCATAAAACTAGAAATAAATCAAGAAAAAATCTAGAAAGAATACAAATACATTGGCACTAAATAACATGCTACTAAATAATGAATGGTCAACCAAGAAATCAAAGAAGAAATAAAAAATACGTGAGGACAAATTAAAATGAAAACACAGTGGTCCAACATATTTAAGATGCAACAATAGATGTTCTAAAATGAAAGATTATAGCAATACAAGTCTACATCAATAAAGAAGAAAAATCTCAAATAAACAACCTAACCTTACACCAAAAGAAGCTAGAAAAAAAAAGCCCCAAAGCAGTAGAAGGAAAAGAATAATACAGACTACAGCAGAAATAAATGAAATAGATACACACGAATGAATAGATCATTGAAACCAGGAGCTGGTTCTTTGAAGAGATCGACAAAATTGATAAAACTTTAGCCAGATTCATCACGAAAAAAAGTGAGAAAACACAAGTTAATAAATTCAGAAGTGAGGAAAAAGAAATAATAAACACGAGAGAAATATAAAGTATTATAAAAGAATATTATAAAAACTTATATGCCAAAAAAGTGGACAAACTCTAAAACATGAATTCCTAGAAACATATAACCTCCCAAAACTGTATGAGGAAGAAAGGAAAATTTGAACAGATTACCAGCAATGAAATTGAATCAGTAATTAAAATAAAAACTCCCAACAAGTGAAAGTCCAGAGCAAGTGGGCTTCATATGTGAATTTTACCTAACATTTAAAGAAGAATTAATATCTATTCTTTTCAAATATTCCAAAATAGAAGAGGAAGGAAGTATTCCCAATTCACTCTACAAGGCCAGTATTACCCTGATAACAAAATCAGATAGATATTACAAAAGAAGAGAAATTGTAGGCCAATATCTCTGATGAACATAGATGTAAAAATCCTCAACAAAATAGCAGCAAATCAAATCCAACAATACATTAAACAGACTCTTAACTATAGAGAGCAAACTGATGGTTACCAGAGGGGAACTTTATGGGAGTAGGGTGGTAATGGAGATTAAGGACTGCACTTACTGTGATGAGCAACAGGTGTTGTGTGTAAGTATTGAATCACTACATTGTAAACCTGAAATTAATATTATATTGTATGTCAACTAACTAGAATTTAAATACAAACTTAAAAAATATTATCCATCACAATGAAGTAGGATTTATAACAGGGATGCAAGGATGGTTCCATATTTGCAAATCAAATTAAAAAGAGAAAGGGTAAAAACAATATGATTATTTCAATAAATGAAGAGAAAGCATTTGACAAACTACAACATCCATTCATAATAAAAACTCTTAACAAATTAAGTTTAGGGTAACATATTTCATCATAATAAAGACAGTATATGAAAACCCACGCTAACACTATACTCAATGGTGAAAACCTAAGAACTTTTCTTCTAAGATCATGAACAGGACAAAGATGTCCACTCTCACCACTCTTATACAGAAGAGTACAGGAAGTCCTGGCCACAGCAATCATACAAGAAAAAGAAATAAAAGGCATCCAAATAAGTAAAGAAGTAAAATTTTCAGTATTTACAGATGAAACAATACCATACAGAAAACCCTAAAGACTCCACCAAAAAGCTACTAGTACTGATAAATGAATTCAGTAAATGTTCAGAACACAAAATTAATATACATAAATTGTTGCATTTCTATACCCAAATAATGAAGTAGCAGAAAGAGAAACTAAGAAAAGTACCTCATTTACAATTTCACCAAAAAGAATAAAAAGCCAATGGATAAACTTAACCAAGGAAATAAAAGACCTATACTCCAAAAACTAGAAAGCATTGCTGAATGTAATTGAAGAAGACACAAATAAATGAAAAGGTATTCCATGCTGAATTCTTGGAAGAACGAATTTTGTGTAAATGGTTATACTGTGCAAAGAAATCTCCAAACTCAATGCAATTCCTGTCAAAATACCAAAAGGCCTGTTTTAAAAATAGAACTAGAACAAATAATCCTAAATTTGTATGGAACCATAAAAGAAATGAATAGCCATAGCAAACTTGAAAAATAAAACTTGAAACTTGAAACTTGAAAAAAGCTGGAGTTATTACAATTCCAGATTTCAAGAGAGACTACAAACCTGTAGTAACCAAACCATTATTGTCCTAGCACAAACATAGTCATATAGATAAATGGAACAGAATAGAAAGCCCAGAAATAAGTCCATGATTTTCTGGTCAATTAATCTATGACAAAGAAGGCAAGAATATTCAATGGGGAAATGACAGTCTTTTCAACAAATTGTGCTAAGAAATATGGACAGCTATATGCAAAAGAATGAAACTGGACCACTTCCTTATACCATACACAAAAATAAACTCAAAATGAATTAAATACCTTAGTGTGATGCCTGAAATCATTAAATTCCTAAAATAAAACAAAGGCAATAATATCTTTGATATTAGCCATAGAAACATTTTTCTAGATATGTCTCCTTAGGCAAGGGAATTGAAAGCAAAATTAAACTATTTGGAATACTCCAAAATAAAAAGCTTATGTGCAGTGAAGGAAACAATAAACAAAACAAAAAGGCAACCTACTGAATGGATGAAGATATTTGTAAATGATATATCTGATAAGGAGTTAATATCTAAAATACATAAGGAACCTAGGCAACTTAACACCAAAAAAATAAATAATCCAGCTAAAAAATGGGCAAAGTATCTGAATAGATTTATTTCCAAATAAGACATACAGATGGCGAGCAGACACATGAAAAAATGATCAACATCACTAATCATCAAGGAAATACTAATTGAAACAACAGGGAGATATTACTTTATATCTGTCAGAATCACTAAAATCAAAAACAAGAAATAAATGTTTGTGAGGATACAGAGAAAAAGGGACACTCACACACTGTTGGTGAGAATGCAAACTGGTGCAGTCTCTATAGAAAACAGTACAGAGGTTTCTAAGAAAGGTAAAACTAGAACTAACATATGTTCCACTATTGGATATTTACCCAAAGAAAACAAAAACACCAATTCAAAAAGATATTTGGACTCCTATGTTTATTGCACCATTATTTACAATATACAAGCTAGGGAAGCAAGTTAAGCATTAATCAATAGATGAATGGATAGGGAGAACTAAAGTGGTAGAATAATAGGAGGACCCTAGGGTTGCCTCATCCCTCAAACACAGCTAGATAAATATCAAATCATTATAAACACCCAAGAAAACAATCTGAGAACTGACAGAGCAAACTGCACACTGAGAGGGAGAGAAGAGGTCATATGGAAGGTAGGAGGTTCAGAACCATGATTTGGGGGAGAAAAGGATTGCCGGTCCTGCAGAGGGGAAGCCTTGATTATAGAGAGAGGCAAGAGACAGAGAGAAGAGAGAGAAGCAAACGGGATTGCACAAGGAAAACATTTACACAAAGCTATTTACTAGGAAAAGAAGAAGGGCTGATCATTATGAATTTTTACAACCAATGGAGCTCAAAGACTGGAGTTTTAGAGGTCTGGACCATGAAGGGGGTGGGGCCTAGTAGGCACTACAGTGCTCCTATGGATAAGGAGGTCAAATAGCCTGGTAGCCAATGGCGATATCCAAGTAATCCCTTGGGCACACTGGGAGATATATTCCCCCCTTCTTGGAGCACATCTGGGAGAGGTGGCATTGCCTGTCTGGGGACAAAAGCTGGAGGTGCCATTATGCTCCCCCACCCCTCAGCATAGGTGCAAAGACATCTGCTGAAAGTGACTAACCTGGATACCAGCTTGTTGTGCATTACTCCAAACTCTAAGCTCCTGCAAATTGGTGTGAAAGCCCATCTGAGAAAAAACCTGCACCAGACCCACCGTGGGTCCAGGCCATGCCAGGTCCCTAAAATTTGGAGTTTAAAAACTCAGCAGTTCTACCTGGGATAAATACAGGTGTACAATACTGCCATGCAGGCAGGTGGCCTGGACACAGACAGGATGAAGACAAGGATCTGAGGGACACAAGAGTGGAAATTATTTACTCCTTTGTGAGGGCTTCCCAGACAGCAGTGGGCATGAACTCCCCTCTCCAGGGACAAGGGATGGGGCTGCAGAATTTCTCTCCCCCACCCCTCAGCATAAACTACCTTCAGTAAGCAGCACAGCTCCAACAGTGGTCATCTAAACCACTTACACAAAGCCCCACTTCACTGTGCTCTGCAGGTATGGTTTTAATAGGGAAAGGGTGGCTGACAACCAGAGTGGTGGGCCCCTACACCACAAGAACAGCACAAACCCACTTAACATGGCTTGTCTACTGACCATAGAGTATTGCAAAGCTTCAGCTCTAGTGAAAATACCATCATGTCTCTTTTTAAAAAAAATTTTTTTTTCAACGTTTATTTATTTTTGGGACAGAGAGAGACAGAGCATGAATGGGGGAGGGGCAGAGAGAGAGGGAGACACAGAATTGGAAACAGGCTCCAGGCTCTGAGCCATCAGCCCAGAGCCTGACACGGGGCTCGAACTCATGGACCGCGAGATCGTGACCTGGCTGAAGTCGGACGCTTAACCGACTGCGCCACCCAGGCGCCCCCATCATGTCTCTTTTAATAAACAGACCAGAGCACACCTAGTTAAAACGTGCCACACTCTGTACAAGATCCAAACATTCCCCACTTCAGGCAAGGTGAAACACTGCAGAGGAGTGACCTTACAGAAAAAGCAACCAAAACACAGCAGCATAGCACACACAGTATACACAAGAAACACTTCCTGAAGCATCAGGCCCTATACAGTATATGAGTTCTTAATAAAGCCATTACACTCAGGACGGGAGACATAAAAGGCTTTCTTAACACCCAGAAGATGACAGAGACCTAGACAAAATGTCAAGATGGAGAAATTCATTCCCAAAGAAAACAGAAATGGTCATAGCCAGGGGTCTAATTGAAACAGGTATAAGTAATATGCCTGAAAAAGAATTTAAAACAACAATCATGAGGATACAAGCTGGGCTTGAGAAGACAATAGAAAACACCTGGAAGTCCCTTACCACAGAAATAAAAGACAGAAAAACTAGTCAGGCTGAAATTAAAAACAAAGTCTATAACTGAGATATGAAACCAACTGATGGAATGACTGCAAGAATGGAAGAATCAGAGGAACAAATAAGTGATGTTAAAGATAAAATTATGGAAAATATTGAAGATGAAAAGAAGGAAAGGAAAATATTGGATCACGAATGTAGACCTAGGGAACTCAGAGACTCCATCAAGCATAATATTCATATCATAGGAGTCCCAGAAGAAGAGAGGGGAAAAGGAGCAGAAGGATTATTGGAGGAAATTATAGCTGAAAACTTCCTTAATCTGGGGAAGGAAACAGTCATACAAATCCAGGAGGCACAAAGAACTCCCATAAAAATCAATACCAAAACATACCATGGTTAAATTTGCAAAATACAGAGATTAGGAAAAAATTCTAAAAGCAGCAAGACAAACAAAGTCCCTAAATTATAACGGAAGACAAATAAGGTTAGCAGGAGATCTCTCTCCAGAAGTGTGGCAGTCCAGAAAGGAGTGGCATGATATATTCAACATGCTGAATGAGAAAATTCTGCCGCCAAGAATACACTGTCCAGGAAGGCTGTCATTCAGAATAGAAGGAGAGATAAAAAGTTTCCCAAACTAAAACCAAAGGATTTTGTAACCACTAAATTAGACCTCCAAGAAATATTAAAGGGGACTCTTTGAGTGGGAAAGATAAACAACATCAAAAAAGACTGGATGGTATCAGTATCTGTCAAAAGACAGATGGTATCGGAATTGGTAAAAAGAACAACACCCATCTATATGCTTCCCACAACAGATTCATTTTAGACCTCTCTACAGATTGAAAGTGAGGGGATCGGAAACCAATTATCATGCTAATGGATGTCAAAAGAAAGCCAGAGTAGCCATACATATATCAGACAAACTAGATTTTAAACCAAATAACAAGACATGAAGAAGATGATCATAAGAAAGGGATCTATCCAACAAGAAGATCTAACAAGTGTAAATATTTATGTCCCCTCACTTAGAAACACCCAGATATATGAAATTATTAATAACAAACATAAAGGAACTCATTGATCATAATACAATAACAGTAGGGGACTTTAACACACTACTTACAACAAAGGACAGTTCATCTTAGTAGAAGATCAATAAGAGAACAATAACTTCAAAGGACACATGGGATCAGAATGATTTAACAGATGTACTCAGAACATTCCATCCTAAAGCACATTTTAACTCCACATGGGCATACTCCAGAATAGATCACATACTGAATGATCTAAAAGTCAGGCCTCAACAAGTACAAAAAGATTGAGACTGTTCAAAGCATATTTTCCAACCACAGTGATATGAAACTAGAAGTCAATCACATGAAAAAATTTGGAAAGAGCACAAGTACATGGAAATTAAAGAACATCCTTCTAAAGAATGAATGAAATTAAAGAAAAATTTTAAAAATACATGAAAATAAATAAAAATGAATACATGACAGTCAATCAACCAGCCAAAAGCCTTGTAATGCAGCAAAACACTCATAAGAAGAAAGTGTATAGCAATGCAGGTCTAGTCATGAAACAAAAATCTCAAATATGCAACCTAAACTTACACCTAAAGGAACATTGAAAAGAACCAGAAATGGACCCTAAAGCCAGCAGAAGAAGTGAAATAATAAAGATTAGAGCAGAAATAAATTATATACAAACAACAACAACAACAACAACAACAACAACAAAACAGTAAAACAATGAAACCAGGAGATGTTTCTTTGAATGAATTAATATAATTGATAAGCCCCTTGCCAGACGTATCAAAAACAAAAAGATTCCAACAAACAAAATCATGAATGAGAGATACCGCAACCAACACTACATGAATACAAACAACTGAAAGAGAATATTATGAAAAAATATACTAACAGTTTGGGCAAACTGGAAGAAATGGGCAAATTACTAGAAACATATAAACTACCAATGCTGAAATAGAACACATGAACAGACCAATAACCAACAAAGATATTGTATCAGTAATAATAAAAAAAAATCTCACAACAAACAAAAGTCCAGGGGCACATGGCTTCCCAGGAGAATTCGGCCAAACATTTAAAAACACGAGTTAGTACCTATTCTATTCAATTAGTTCCAAAAAATACAAAAGGTAGGAAAACGTCCAAACTCATCTGAGGCCAGCATTACCTTGATTCAAAAACCAAGCAAAGGGTGCTCAGTTAAGCGAATCAGGAGCACATGTTGAAGTGAGCAGCTGAAACGACAGCTTGTGAGAAATAAACATTGGAAGATGGTGGCGTAGGAGGACACTGGGCTCACTGCCTCCTGCTGATCACTTAGATTCCACCCACACCTGCCTAAATAACCCAGAAAATCACCAGAAGACTAGCAGAATGGATTCTCCAGAGCCAAGTGTAGACGAGAGGTCCACGGAAGAGGGGCCCCTCCTGAACGGATCTCCAAAGGAAAAGCGAGCTGAGCCTGCCCCTCCTGCCCCTGTGCACCTTGCCGATCCACCCCAGCTAATACGCCAGATCCTCAGCACCACAAGCATGGCAATATGCAAGTAGCCCAAATGGGCCATGCCACCCCACAGTGAATCCCACCCCTAGGAGAGAGGAAGAGAAGGTACACACCAGTCTGACTATGGTCCCAGCGGTGGGCTGGAAACAGACATCAGGTCTGACTGCGGCCCCACCCACCAACGCAAGTTATTCAAGACAGCACAGGAGAAGTGCCCTGCAGTTCTGTACCACTTCAGGGACTATCGAAAAAGACGAAATGGAAGAATTCCCCTCAAAAAATGTCCAGAAAATAACAACAGCTAACTAACTGATCAAAAATGATTTAAACAATGTAACAGAAAGTGAATTTAGAATAATAGTCATAAAATTAATTGCTGGCCTTGAAAACAGTATAAAGGACAGCAGAGAATCTCTTGCTGCAGAGATCAAGGGAATAAGCCAGAAGGAGTTAAAAAATGCTATTAATGAGCTACAAAATAAAATGGAGATGACCACAGCTCGGATTGAAGAGGCGGAGGAGAGAATAGGTGAGGTAGAAGATAAAATTAAGGAAAAAGAGGAAGCCGAGAAAGGAGAGATAAAAAAATACAGGAGTATGAAAGGGAGAATTAGAGAACTAAGTGATGTACTAAAGAGAAATAATCTATGCATAATTGGAATTCCAGAGGAGGAAGATAGAGGGAAAGGTGCTGCGGGTTTACTTGAAGAAATAATAGCTGAGAACTTCCCTGATCTGGGGAAGGAAAAAGGCATTGAGAACTCCCTTCAGATGTCACTTGAATCGAACTTCTGCATGACACATCATAGTGAAACTGGCAAAATACAAAGATAAAGAGAAAATTCTGAAAGCAGTTAGGGATGAACGTGCTCTAACATATAAAGGGAGTCTGATAAGACTAGTGACGGATCTCTCTGCTGAAACTTGGCAGGCCAGAAAGAAATGGCAGGAAATCTTCAATGTGATGAACAGAAAAAATATGCAGCCAGGAATCCTCTATCCAGCAAATCTGTCATTTAGAACAGAAGGAGAGATAAAGGTCTTCCCAAACAAACAAAAACTGAAGGAATTTGTCACCACTAAACCAGCCCTACAAGAGGTACTAAGGGGGATCCTGTGAGACAAAGTACCAGAGACATCGCTACAAGCATGAAACCTACAGACATCACAATGACTCTAAACCCATATCTTTCTATAATAACACTGAATGTAAATGGACTAAATGCACCAAACAAAAGACATAGGGTATCAGAACGGATGAAAAAACAAGACCCATCTATTTGCTGTCTACAAGAGACTCATTTTAGACTTGAGGACACTTTCAGAATGAAAGTGAGGGGATGGAGAACTATTTATCATGCCACTGGAAGTCAAAAGAAAGCTGGAGTAGCCATACTTATATCAAACAAACTAGACTTTAAATTATAAGCTGTAACAAGAGATAAAGAAGGGCATTATATAATAATTACAGGATCTATCCATCAAGAAGAACTAACAATTATAAATGTCTATGCACCAAATACGGGAGCCCCCAAATATATAAAACAATTACTCACAAACATAAGCAACCTTATTGATAAGAATGGGGTAATCGCAGGGGACTTTAATATCCCACTTACAACAATGGATAGATCAACTAGACACATGGTCAATAAAGAAACAAGGGCCCTGAATGATACATTGGATCAGAAGGACTTGACAGATCTATTTAGAACTCTGCATCCCAAAGCAACAGAATATACTTTCTTCTCGAGTGCACATGGAACATTCTCCAAGATAGATCACATACTGGGTCACAAAACAGCCCTTCAAAGTATACAAGAATTGAGATCATACCATGCATACTTTCAGACCACAATGCTATGAAGCTTGAAATCAACCACAGGAAAAAGTCTGGAAAACCTCCAAAAGCATGGAGATTAAAGAACACCATACTAAAGAATGAATGGGGCAATCAGGCAATTCGAGAAGAAATTAAAAAATATATGCAAACAAACCAAAATGAAAATACAACAATCTAAACGCTTTGGAATGCAGTGAAGAGTGTCTTGAGAAGAAAATACTTTGCAATCCAGGCCTATCTCAAGAAACAAGAAAAATCCCAAATACAATTCTAACAGCACATTAAAGGAAATAGAAGCAGAGCAGAAAAGACACCCCAAACCCAGCAGAAGATAAATAATAAAGATCAGAGCAGAAATAAACAATAAAGAATGTAACAAAACTGTAGAGCACATCAGTGAAACCAAGAGTTGGTTTTTTGAAAAAATAAACAAAATGGATACACCTCTAGCCAGGCTCCTCAAAAAGAAAAGGGAGATAAACCAAATAGATAAAATCATGAATGAAAATGGAATTGTTACAACCAATCCCTCAGAGATACAAACAATTATCAGGGAATACTATGAAAAATTATATGCCAACAAACGGGACAACCTGGAAGAAATGGACAAATTCGTAAACACTCACACACTTGCAAAGCTCAAACAGGAGGAAATAGAAACATTGAACAGACCCATAACCAGCTAAGGAATTTAATCAGTTATCAAAAATCTCCCAACAAATAAGAGTCCAGGATGAGATGGCTTCCCTGGGGAATACTACCAGACATTGAAGCAGAGATAATACCTATCCTTCTCAAGCTATTCCAAGAAATATAAGGAGAAAGAAAACTTCCAGACTCATTCTATGAATCCAGTATTACTTTGATTCCTAAACCAGACAGAGACCCAGTAAAAAAAGAGAACGACAGGCCAATATCCCTGATGAATATGGATGCAAAAATTCTTAATAAGATACTAGCAAATCGAATTCAACAGCATATAAAAAGAATTCACCATGATCAAATGGGATTCATTCTTGGGATGCAGGGCTGGTTCAACATTCGCAAATCAATCAACGTGATACATCACATTAATGAAAGTAAAGATAAGAACCATTCGATCCCGTCAATCGATGCAGAAAAAGCATTTGACAACATTCAGCATCCTTTCTTAATAAAAACCCTCAAGAAAGTCGGGATAGAAGGAACATAATTAAACATCATAAAAGCCATTTATGAAAAAGCCCACAGCTAACAACATCCTCAATGGGGAAAAACTGAGAGCTTTCCCCCTGAGATCAGGAACACGACAGGGATGCCCACTCTCACCACTGTTGTTTCACATAGTGTTGGAAGTTCTAGCATCAGCAATCAGACAACAAAAGGAAATCAAAGGCATCAAAATTGGCAAAGATGAAGTCAAGCTTTCACTTTTTGCAGAAGACATGATATTATACCCGGAAAATCTGATAGACTCCACCAAAAGTCTGCTAGAACTCATACGTGAATTCAGCAAAGTTGCAGGATACAAAACCAATGTACAGAAATCAGCTGCATTCTTAAACACTAATAATGAAGCAACAGAAAGACAAATAAACTGATCCCATTCACAATTGCAGCAAGAAGCATAAAATATCTAGGAATAAACCTAACCAAAGAGGTAAAAGATCTGTATGCTGAAAACTATAGAAAGCTGATGAAGGAAATTGAAGAAGATATAAAGAAATGGAAAACATTATGTGCTCATGGATTGGAAGAATAAATTTTGTTAAAATGTCAATACTACCCAAAGTAATCTACACATTCAATGCAATCCCAATCAAAATTGCACCAGCATTCTTCTCGAAACTAGAACAAGCAATCCTAAAATTCATATGGAACCACAAAAGGCCCTGAATAGCCAAAGGAATTTTGAAGAAGAAGACCAAAGCAGGAGGCATCACAATCCCAAACTTTAGCCTCTAGTACAAAGCTGTAATCATCAAGACGGCATGGGATTGGCACAAAAAACAGACACATAGACCAATGGAATAGAATGGAAGCCCCAGAACTAGTCCCACAAATGTATGGCCAACTAATCTTTGACAAAGCATGAAAGAATATCCAGTGGAAAAAAGACACTCTCTTTAACAAGTGGTGCTGGGAGACCTGGACAGCAACATGCAGAAGATTGAAACTAGACCACTTTCTTATACCATTCACAAAAATAAAGTCAAAATGGTAAAGGACCTGAATGTGAGACAGGAAACCATCAAAACCCTAGAGGAGAAAGCAGGAAAAGACCTCTCTGACCTCAGCCGTGGCAATTCCTTACTTGACACATCCCCAAAGGCAAGGGAATTAAAAGCAAAAATGAATTACTGGGACCTTATGAAGATAAAAAGCTTCTGCACAGCAAAGGAAACAATCAACAAAACTAAAAGGCAATGAACGGAATGGGAAAAAAGATATTTGCAAATGACACATCGGACAAAGGGCTACTATCCAAAATTTATAAAGAGGTCACCAAACTCCACACCCAAAAACAAATAACCCAGTGAAGAAATGGGCAGAAAACATGAATAGACACTTCTCTAAAGAAGACATCCAGGTGACCAACAGGCACATGAAAAGATGCTCAACGTCGCTCCTTATCAGGGAAATACAAATCAAATCCACACTCAGATATCACCTCATGCCAGTCAGAGTGGCCAAAATGAACAAATCAGGAGACTATAGATGCTGGCGAGGATGTGGAGAAATGGGAACCCTCTTGCACTGTTGGTGGGAATGCAGACTGGTGCAGCCACTCTGGAAAACAGTGTGGAGGTCCTCAAAAAATTAAAAATAGACCTATCCTATGACCCAGCAATACACTGCTAGGAATTTACCCAAAGGATACAGGAGTCCTGATCCATAGGGGCACTTGTACCCCAATGTTTATAGCAGCACTCTCAACAATAGCCAAATTGTGGAAAAAGCCTAAATGTCAATCAACTGATGCATGGATAAAGAAATTGTGGTTTATATACACAGTGGAGTACTACGTGGCAGTGAGAAAGAATGAAATATGGCCTTTTGTAGCAACGTGGATGGAACTGGAGAGTATGATGCTAAGTGAAATAAGCCATGCAGAGAAAGACATAGACCATATGTTTTCACTCTTATGTGGATCCTGAGAAATTTAACAGAAACCCATGGGGGAGGGGAAGGAAAAAAAAAGAGGTTACAGTGAGAGAGAGCCTAAGCATAAGAGACTCTTAAAAACTGAGAACAAACTGAGAGTTGGTCAGGGGTGGGAGGGAGGGGAGTGTAGTGATGGTTATTGAAGAGGGCATCTTTTGGGATGAGCACCGCGTGTTTTATGGAAACCAATTTGACAAGAAATTTCATATATTAAAAAAAAAGAAATAAACATTAAAATTTTTTTTAATTAAAGAAAAACAAGCAAAGATCCCACTAAAGTAAGAATTACAGGCCAGTGTCAAGCGAAGATCCCACTAAAATAAAGAATTACAGGCCAATATCCCTGATTACCATGGATGTAAAAATTCTCAACAAGATATTAGCAAGTTGATTCCAACAATACATTAAGAGAATCATTCACCACAATAAAGTGCGATTTATTTCTAGCCTGCACATATGGTTCAATATTTGCAAATCAATCAACATGCTACACCACATTAATAAAAGAAAGGAAAAAAATCCAGAGATGATCCTCTCAATAGATACAGAAAAAGCATTTGAAAAAGTACAGCATTCATTTTTGATAAAACCCTCAATAACGTAGTTATAGAGGAGACATATCTCAACATTATAAAGACCATATATGAAAGACTCACAGCTAATATCATCCTTAATGGGAAAAAACTGACAGCTTGTCCTGTATGGTCAGGAAAAAGGAATGGACTCTATCATTGTTATATAATATAGTACTGGAAGTCTTAGCCTCAGCAGTCAGACAACAAAAAGAAATAAATGGCATTCAGTCAGCAAGGAAGAAGTCAAAATTTCGCTATTCACAGACATAATACTTTACAAGGAAAACCCAAAATACTATCAAATAATTGGTAGAACTGATACACAAATTCAGTAAGGTCACAGGACACCAAATCAAAGTACAAAAATCTGTTGTATTTCTATATACCAATAGTGACAAAGCAAAAAGATCAAACAATGAATAAATACCATTGAAGCAGAAAGAGAAATCAAAGAATCAATCCCATTTACAATTACACCAAAAACCATAAGATGCCTAGAAAGAAACCTAACCAATGAGATAAAAGATCTGTAGTCTGAACATTATAGAACACTTATGAAAGAAATTGAAGATGACACAAAGAAATGGAAAAAACATTCCATGCTCATGGATTGGAAGAACAAACATTGTTAAAATGTCTATACTACACAAAGCAATCTACACATTTAATGCAGCCCCTATCAAAATACTACCAGCAATTTTCACAGAGCTAGAACAAATAATTCTAAACTTTGTATGGAACCACAAGAGACCACAAATAGCCAAAACAATCTTGAAAAAAAATCTGGAGTAATCACAATTCTGGACTTTAAGCAATATTACAAATCTGTAGTCATCAAGACAGTATGGTACTGGCACAAATACAGACACATTGGTCAATGGAACAGAATAGAAAACCCAGAAATGGACCCACAAGTATAAGATCAAATAATCTTTGACAAAGCAGAAAAGAAAACCCAATGGGAAAATTAATGTCTCCTCAAGAAATGGTGTTGATAAAACTGAACAACAACATGCAAAAAAATGAACCTGGACCACGTTCTTACCCCGTACACAAAAATAAATTCAAAGTGGATGGATGACCTAAATTTTAGATTGGAAAACATTAAGACCCTAGAGGAAAACATAGGTGGCATCCTTTTTGATATCACCCATAGCAACTTCTTACTAAACATGTCTCTGTAGGCAAGGGAAACAAAACAAAAAGAGACCTATTGAGACTTCATCAAGATAAAACCTTTCTGCACTGTGAAGGAAACAATCTACAAAACTAAAAGGCAATCTACAGAATGGGAGAGGATATTTGTGAATGACATATATGATAAAAGGGTTAGTATCCAAAATCTATAAAGAATGTATTAAACTTGACACCCACCTATACAATAATTTAGTTAAGAAATTGGCCGAAGTCATTAATAGACATTTTTCCAAAGAAGGCATAAAGATGGTTAATAGAAAAATGAAAGATGCTCAACATCACTCATCATCAAAGACATATAAATCAAAAACACAATGAGACACCATCTCACTCCTGTCATAATGGCTAATATTAAGGACACAAGAATCAATAGATGTTGGCAAGGATGTGGATAAAAAGGAACCCTCTTACACTATCACTGGGAGTGCAAACTGGTGCAGCTACTCTGAAAAACAGTATGGAGGTTCCTCAAAGAGGTAAAATGGAACTACCCTGTGACCCAGAAATTTCACTACTAGGTATTTGCCCAAAGGATACACAATACTGATTTGAAAGGACATATACATTTCAATGTTTATAGCAGCATTTTCAATGGTAGCCAAATTATGGAAAGAGACCAAATGTCCATAGACTGGTGAGTGGATAAAAAGGTGTTGTGTGTATATATATATATACAAATGAAATATTACTCAGCCATTAAAAAAATGAAATCTTGCCATTTGCAATGACATGGATGGAACTGGAGAGTATTATGCTAAGCAAAATAAGTCAAAGAAAGACAAATATCATATGATTTCATTTATATGTGGAATATAAGAAACAAAAGAAAGGAACAAAGAAAAAAGAGATAGAAAAACACTTTTACTTCTTAAAAGTTTTTATTTAATTTCCAATTATTTAACATACATTGTAATATTAGGTATACCATATAGTGATTCAACCCTTATCTACACCAGGTGTGCAACACAAGTGCCTTCCTTAATCTCCATCACCTATTTTGCCAATGCTCCACCCATCTCCCTTCTGGTAAGGCTGAATTTATTCTCTACAGTTAAGAGTATGTTTCTTGATTTTCCTCTCTTTCTTAAATTCCACATATGAATGAAATCATATGGTATTTGTCTTTTATTTTATTTTTAAAATTTACATCCAAGTTAATTAGCATATAGTGCAACAATGATTTCAGGAGTAGATTCCTTAATGTCCCTTACCCATTTAGCCCATCCCCCCTCCCACAACCCCTCCAGTAACCCTGTTTGTTCTCCATATTTAAGGGTCTCTTATGTTTAGTCCCCCTCCCCATTTTTATATTATTTTTGCTTCCCTTCCCTGTGTTCATCTGTTCTGTGTCTTAAAGTCCTCATATGAGTGAAGTCATATGATACGTGTCTTTCTCTGACTGACTAATTTAGCTTGGCATAATACCCTCTAGTTCAATCCACGTAGTTGCAAATAGCAAGATTTCATTATTTTTGTGGCCGAGTAATATTCCATTGAATATTTATACCACTTCTGTATTCATTCATCAGTCAACAGACACATGAGCTGTTTCCATGACGTGGCTCTTGTAGATAGTGCTGCTAGAAACTTATATAATTTTGCATATATCCCTGTGAATTCATAGTTTTTGTATATTTTGAGTAAATACTGAGTATTGTGATTGCTGGATTGTAGGTTAGTTCCATTTTTAACATTTTGAGGAATCTCCATATTCTATTCCACAGTGGCTACACCAGTTTGAATTCCTAACAGCACTCCAAAAGGATTCCCCTTTCTCCAAATCCTGGCCAACACCTGTTGCTTCCTGTAGTGTTGATTTAGCCATTTTTTTACAGGTGTGAAGTGATATCTCTTTGTAGTTTTGACTTACATTTCCCTGATGATGAGTGATCCTGAGCATCTTTTCATGTGCCTGTGGGCCCTCTGTGTGTTTTCTTTGGAAAAATTTCTATTCATGTCTTCTGCCCATTTTTAAATTGGATAATTCATATTTTGGGTGTTGAGTTTTATAAGTTCTTTATATATTTTGAATTTAACCCTTTATCAGCTATGCCATTCACAAATATCTTCTCCCATTCCATTGGTTGACTTTTAGTTTTGTTGATTGTTTCCTTCTCTGTGCAGAAGGTTTTCATTTTCATGTAATCTCAATAGTTTATTTTTGCTTTTGTTTCCCTTAACTCAGAAGATATATCTAGTAAGAAGTTCCTACAGCCAATGTCAAAGAGGTTACTGCTTGTGTTATTTTCTAGAAATTGTGTGGTTTCTTGTCTCACACTTAGATCTTTCATCTATTTTAAATGTATTTTTGTGTATGGTGTAAGAAAATTGTCCAGTTTTCCCAACACTATTTGGTGACAAGGCATTCTTTTTTTCATCTGGTATTCTTCACTAATTTGTCAAAGATTAACTTATCATATAGTTGTGAGTTCATTTCTTGGTTTTCTGTTCTGTTGTATTGATCTATGTGTCTATTTTTTTTTTTGCAGTACCATACCATATTGATGACTACAGCTTTGTAATATAGTTTGAAGTCCAGAATTGTGATGACTCCAGCTTTTCTTTTATTTTTCAAGATTGCTTTGGCTATTCAAGGTCTTTTTTGGTTCCATACAAATCTTAGGATTATTTGTTCTAGCTCTGTAAAAAATGCTATTTGTATTTTGATAGGGATTTCACTGAATGTGTATAGTACTAAAAAAAAGACATATTTTTATGTTTTATTTTATTTTATTCTATTTTATTTTATGTTGACAGAAAAAGAGACAGCACAAGCAGGGGATTGGCAGAGAGAGAGGGAAAGAGAAAATCCCAAACAGGCCCCACACTATCAGTGCAGAGCCCAACTTGGGGCTTGATCCCACCAACTGTGAGAGTATGACGTGAGCTGAAATTAGGAGTCATACACTTCACTGATTGAGCCACCCAGGTGCCCCCACAAAACAGACCTTTAAATACAGAGAACAAACTGGTGATTGCCAGGAGGGACATGAGTCGGGGTATTGGTGACATAGATAATGGGGATTAAGAGTACACTTATTTTGTTGAGTACTGAGAAATGCATAGAATTCTTGAATCATTATATTGTATACCTGAAACTAATATAACCTGTATGTTAATTATAATTGAATTTAAAAAGCTAATATATCATGTTTACTGATACACAAAATTGTTTTTTAGCCTTAACTGTAATTAGTTATAAATAGTAAAAAATGTTGGAAAGCCAATGAAAAATATAACTCTTAAGTTAACCCTAGATAAATTAGTAAGTAAATCTACTTTTCCGAAGCAATTTCTACAGGTTTGTACAACTGCAACAGGGTTTGTGAAGATTGGGTTAGGCTTTCACTTTGAGAGAGTTGAGACACAGGATTAAAGAATCTGGTGTTACTTTAGTTAAGGGGGTAATTGCATGTGGCCAGACCTCACTGTGGTCAAAGGATTTGGACTACTTTTCATTGGAATTCTAAACAATATTTTTTAAAGTGAAATATGAAAAATAGTGTCTCCAAAATTGTGGCAAATTAAAATTTTTATAATAAACAAAATAACATTTTTTAATAAGCACACATCATACAATGCTATTGACAAGATATTTTAAACTCCCTTTTTATACATAAATATCAAAAACAGTGAGTTGTGGTCCCACCATAGGCTCTATAGTTGAAATTGTATGATGAAATCTTCCAATGCTGTGATTTGTCAATAAGAGCAACAGATCAAATTTGATTTGATATATTTTAGGAATGTGAAAGCTTGGGTAAATGACTTTTTAAAGACTCTAGTTGCAATAGACCATGAGAGGAACATAAAGCTGTTTGGAGACCTCTCTGAGGAATGTGTATTATTACATACAGGTGATCAGTGGCATGTTATCCTAATGAGTCCCCAGAATAGCAGCATCAGCATCATCTAAGTACTTGCTAGAAATGAAGATGTGTGGACCCCATCCATGGTCTATTAAATCAGAAACTGTGGAGGTTGAACCCTACAATCTGTGTTTTAACAAGACCTCCAGGTGATTCTAATGCATACTGAACTGTGAGAACCATGATATACTGGAGTGTTAAGAACTCAAAAAATCTTTATTCTGTGCAAGACACTACAAACACCGTGAATTTCTGACACTCTAAAGGGGGAACATAAAGGGATGCCTGGGTGGCTCAGTCGGTTAATTATCTGATTCTTGATTTCTGCTCAGGTCGTGATTTCATGCTTCATGAGTTTGAACCCTGCATCGGGCTCTGTGATGATAATGTGGAGCCTGCTTGGGATTCTCTCTCTCCCTCTCTCTCTCTCTGCCCCTCCCCCGCTGACTCTCTCTTTCTCTCTCTTTTTCTCAAAATAAATAAATAAACTTTAGAAAAAAATACAATGGGAACAAAAATACATGATGGAATTTTTAGGACTAGTTTTAAAGCAAATTGTAAATACAAAAATAATTCTACAGCAAATGGGCTTTTTGGTCATCACTGAATTGTGCCTTCATCTTCATTAATACTAGGGACATTAGATGTGGCATCCCAACAGAGTAATCAAGGACAGATGTGAACATACAAGAAGGACTGTCATTTGGCAAAACTTCTGCAGGTTTAAAATAGTTCCTTATCTAGATATCTAGAACCTATTTCTGAGCATTCTGGAGTATTTCCCATGTTCTTTGGTTCCAAATACAATCAAAATAACAGAAAGGGTGATATGCTATGTGATCCTGGCAAGGTTACTCACGTTCTATCAGGCTCAATTTCCTCCTATGTAAAATAGGGATAATAGTACTTATGGGGTTGTTGCAGGAATTAAATTTCTTACTACATTTAAAGTGTTTAGGGTAGTAACTATGCCCCATTCATGATTATAATTATTGTTATTGTTCTTATTATTACATAAAGGTAGAATAATTTAAGCTTCAAGCTTTTCCCCCAAATACCATTGATGCGATAAAAATTATAAAATAAAAATTATTCTGCTTAATTCTACCACACTGTTTTTAAAATTTATTTATTTAAATTAAAGTAAGTTAACATAAAGTGAAGGATTGGTTTCAGGAGTAGAACCCAGTAATTCATCACTTACATATTACACCCAGTGCTCATCCCAATAAGTGTCCTCCTTAATACCCATGACTCATTTAGCCAATTACCCTACCCATATCCCCTCCATCAGCCCTCAGTTTATTCTCTGTTTTTAAGAGTCTCTTACAGTTTGCCTCCTTCTATCTTTTTATCTTATTTTTTCTTCCCTTCCACTATGATCATCTGTTTTATTTCTTAAATTCCACATATGGGTGAAATCATATTATATTTGTCTTTCTGTGACGGATGTATTTTGCTTAGCATAATACACTCTAGCTCCATGCACATTGTCGCAAATGGCAGGAGTGTATATATATACCCATTCATCAGATGATGGACATTTGGGCTCTTTCCATAATTTGACTGCTGTTAATAGTGCTTCCATAATCATTGGGGTTCATGTGCCCCTTCAAATCAGCATCTTTTTTGTCTGTTGAATAAATACCTATTAGTGCAATTGCTGGATTGTAGGGTAGTACTATTTTTAACTTTTTGAGGAAACTCCATACTGTTTTCCAGAGGGGTTTTACCATTTTGCATTCCCACCAACATTGCAAAAGGGTTCCCCTTTCTCTACATCTTCACCAACATCTGTTGTTTCTTGAATTAATAATTTTAGCCATTATGACAGGTGTGAGGAGATATCTCATTGTGGTTTTGATTTGTATTTCTCTGATGATGAGTGATGTTGAGCATCTTTTTATATGTCTGTTAGCCTTTGGATGCCTTTGGACAAGTGTCTATTCATGTCTTCTGCCCATTTCTTCACTGGATTGTTTTTTGGGTGTTGATTGGATACTAACCCTTTATCTACCATGTCATTTGCAGATATCTTTTCCCATTCCTAGTCTGCCTTTTAGATTTCTGGTTGTTTCCTTCACTTTGCTGAAGATTTTTATCTTCATGAGGCCCAAATTGTTCATTTTTGGTTTTGTTTCTTTTGCCTCTGGAGACATGTCTAGTAAGCAGTTTGTATGACAAAGGTCAAAGAGGTTGATGCCTATTTTTTCCTCTAGGAATTTGATGGTTTCCTGTCTTACATTTAGGTCTTTCATCAATTTTGAATTTACTGTATTTTTGTGTATGATGTAAGAAAGTGGCCCAGTTTCATTCTGCATGTCGCCGTCCAGTTTTCCTATCACCATTTGCTGAAGAGACATTCTTTTTCCCATTGGGTATTCTTTCCTGCTTTGTTGAGGATTAGTTGGCCATACATTTGAGGGACCATTTCTGGGTTCTCTATCCTATTCCATTTTATGTGTCTGTTTTTGTGCCAGTACCGTACTGTCTTGATGATTATAGCTTTGCAATATAGCTTGAAGTCTGGAATTCTGATGCCCTCTCTTTGATTTTCTTTGTCAACTTTACTTTCGCTATTCATGGTATTTTCTGGCTCTCTAAAAATTTTAGAATCTTTTTTCTAGCTCTGTGAAAAATGCTGGTGTCATTGATAGAAATTTCATTGAGCGTTTCAACAATATTTGTTCTTCCAATCTGTAAGTATAGAATATTTTTCCATTTGTTTGTCTTCTTAAATTTTTTTTCATAAGCTCTGTATAGTTTTCAGTGTACAGGTCTTTTACCTCTTTGGTTAGTTTTATTCCTAGATATCTTATGGTTTTTCATGCAATTGTAAATGGGAAAGATTCCTTGATTTCTCTTTCTGCTGCTTCATTATTGGTTTATAGAAATGCAATAGATTTCTGTATGTTGATTTTGTACACTGAAAATTTGCTAAATTCATATATCAGTCCTAGCAATACTTTTGTGTAGTCTTTTGGGTTTTCCCAAAATAGAGTATCATGTCATCTGTGAAAAGTGAAAGTTTGATTTCTTCATTGCATATTTGGTTGCCCTTTATTTATTTTTTGTTGTCTTATTGATAAACCTAGGACTTCCAGTACTATGTTGAACTGCAATGGTGAGATTGTACATCCCTGTAATGTTCCTGACCTTAGGAGGAAAGCTCTGTTTTTCCCTATTGAGGATATTAGCTGTGGGTGTTTCACATATGGTCCTTATGGTGTTGAGTCATGTTCCTTCTATCCATACTTTCTAAAGGTTTTTATCAAGAACGTATGCTGTATTTTGCTAAATGCTTTTTCTGCATATTGAGAGGATTGTATGGTTCTTATCCTTTCTTTTATTAATGTGGTGAATCATGTTGATTGATTTGTGAATACTGAATCATCCCTGAAGCCCAAGGATAAATCCTAGTCGATCATGTTGAATAATTCCTTTAATGTACTGTTGAATTTGATTTGCTATTATCTTGTTGAAAATTTTTGCATCCAGTTTCATAAGGGATATTGGCATGCAATTCCCCTTATTAGTGGGGTCTTTGTCTGGTTTTGAAGTGAAGGATTCACAAAATGAGTTTGGAAGCTTTCCATTCATTTCTTTCTTTTGGAACAGTTTAAAAGGAATAGGTATTACCTTTTCTTTAAGTGTCTGGTAGAATTTCTCTGGGAAGCCATCTGGCCCAAGACTCTTGTTTCTTGGGAGATTTTTAAATTTTTTTTAACGTTTACTTATTATTGAGAGACAGAGAGAGAAAGTGCATGAGCAGCGGAGGGGAAGATGGGGGAGACACAGAATCTGAATTGGGCTACAGGCTCTGAGCTGTCAACACAGAGACTGACACAGGGCTTGAACTCATGAACCACGAGATCATGACCTGAGCCAAAGTCAGACGCTTAACTTATTGAGCCCCCCCAGGTGCCCCTGTTGGGAGATTTTTGATTACTGTTTCAAATTCTTCATTGGTTAAGGGTCTGTTAAAATTTTCTATTTCTTCCTGCTTGAGTTTGGTAGTGCATTAATTTCTGGGAATTTTTCCATTTCTTCCAGATTGCCAAGTTTTCTGGCATATAATTTTTCATAATATTGTCTCATAATTATGTGTATTTCCGTGGTGTTGGTTGGGTTTTTCTCCTCATTTATTCATGATTTTATCTATTGGGGTCCTATATCTTTTCTTTTTGGTAAATCTGGCTAGGGGTGTATCAATTTTGTTTATTCTTTCAAAGAACCAGCATTTAGTTTAATTTACTGTTCTACTAGGTTTGGTTTGTTTGTTTCCATATCTTTTATTTCCATTCTAATCTTTATCATGTACATTCTTCTGCTGGGTTTATGTTTTTTCTTCTCCTTTCCTAGCCGTTTTGTATATGGTTAGGTTGTGTATTTGGGACCTTTCTTGATTCCTGAAATAGTCCTTAATTGCAATGTTCTTTCATCTTAGGACTGCCTTTGCATCCCAAAGGCTATGGATTCTCATGCTTTCATTTTCCTGTGCTTCCATGTATTTTTTTTTTATTTCTTCTTTATTTTCCTGGTTAACCCATTCATTTTTGGTGGGATGTTCTTTAACCTCAATGTATTTGAGAGCTTTATCAATTTTTTTCTTGTGGTTGACTTTAAGTTTCATAACGTTGTGATCTGAATATATGCATTGTATTATCTCAATGTTCTTGTACCTGCTGAGGGCTGAATTATGATCTAGTGTGTGATCTGTTCTAGAGAATGTTCCATGTGCACTTGAGAGGAATGTGTATTCTGCTGCTTTATGATGAAATGTTATTAATATATCTGTTATGTCCACCTGGTCCAGTGTGTCATTCCAAGCCATTGTTTCCTTTTTGGTTTCCTGCTTAGAGGATTTGTCAATTGTTGTAAGCTTGATATAAAAGTCCCCTACTATTCAGGTATTATCAATGAGTTTCCTTATGTTTGTTATTAATTGATTTATACATTTGGGTGTTTCAAGTGGGGGGCATAAATATTTATAATTCTTAGAACTTCTTGATAAATAGACCCTGTAATTAAGATATAATGTCCTTCTTAATCTCATGTTACAAAATTATGGAAAATAATAAAAGTGAATAAAAGAGGGAAAGGAAAGGATTAGATAATGAGGGAAGAATTAGAGAACTTAGTGATTCCATAAAGCAAAATAATATCCATATCATAGGAGTCCCAAAAGAAGAAAAGTGGGAAAAGGTGGCAGAACGTTTAGTTGAACAAATTATATCTAAGAACTTCTATAATATCGGGATGGAAACAGACATTCAAGTTCAAGAGGCACAAAGAACTCCTCTCAAAATCAACACAAACAGGTAAACAGCAGAACACATCATAGTGAAACTTGAAAAATACAAAGATAAAGAGAGAATCCTGAAAGCAGCTAGGTACAAAAGGTCTTTAGCCTACAAGGGTAGACACATAAGGTTCCCAGCAGTCCTGTCCACTGAACCTTGGCAGGTCAGAAGGGAGTGGCAAGAAATATTCAATTTACTTAATGGGAAAATATGCATCCAGGAATTATTTATCCATCAAGGCTGTCATTCAGAATAGAAGGAGAGATAAATACTTTCCCAGGCAAAAAAAATCTAAAGGATTTCCTGACCACTAAACCAGCCCTGCAAGAAGTTTTAAGGGGGACTCACTGAGTGGAGGGAAAAAAAAGGCCAAAGTAACAAAGACTACAAATGACTACAGAACAGCCCCAGAAACACTAACTCTACACATAACACAATGACACTAAATCTATATCTTTCAATAATTACTCTGAATGTAAATGGAATAAATGCTCCAATCAAAAACATGTGGTATCAGAATGGATAAAAAACAAGATCCATCTATATGATGCCTACAAGAGACTCATTTTACACATAAAGACACCTGCAGATTAAAAGTTAGCAGATGGGTAACTATCTATCATCCTAATGGATGTCAAAATAAAGCCAGAGTAGCCATACTTATATTAGACAAACTAGATTTTAAAATAAAGAATGTAAAAAGAAATGAAGAAGAACATTAAATTCTACCCCATTATGATCTATTGCTATCTAGGCACATTCACGACCTTTTAGATCAAAGAAGTCAAAGATAAACACTGCATTAAAACAAAATAACAATGAAGATTTTATTCAGTAGGCCAGTCAGCAAAGTAAATAAATATTTATTGAGAAACTATTCTCTTTCAAACACTGGGTTGCATCTGTAAGGTATAGTGACCTGGGTTATGTCTTCACAGAAAGAGATCTAGTGGGAGAGACAAGTATAAAAATATTCACACAAATAGACAGCAACCTAATTACAAATTACAATTATTGCAGTGGAGGGAGGGGCCAACATGCTGGAGAAGTAGGGGGATCCAAACTTCCCAAGTCTCTCAAACAAAGCAATGTTGAGGCCAAAGGACTTTGAACTCCAAGAGCCCGAGTGGCAAAGTGACAGAGATACTTCAAGGGGCCAACGGGAAAACCTGACATAGGTACATGAATATAAACTTGAAGAGATAAAATGAATGGAGGGGAGGGATCTCCTTCTGTGGAATTACACATGGAAGAGAAAGAGAAGCTGGGGAACCATACAACTGTGTCTGGACAAGAGAAAAACTATGGACAGGGACAGAGAAATATCTAATATCTAACTGATGGGCTTTCTCCAGACTGGGACCAGCTGCCTTGTTTGCACACTTGGGAGGGGGGCAGCCCCCGGCTCCGTACCTAGTTCAGAGGTGCATTCCAAAGTGGGAGAGAGTGAGTCCCTCCAGGAGTGTTGTGGGAGGAAGGTATATATCCTCTCAAAGGAGTGGTACTTCCCTGAAACCAGGGCGGATGGAGTGGGAACCTTAAAGACAACGGGGTTTAAGTACGAGCTGAGCACCACGGAGCACGGGAATTAGTGGAGTGGGACAAGCTGTGCACACAGCACTGTGAGGTGGTAGGATGGCTCTTCCCCAGAATCAGGATGCGCAGGGTGGGAATTTTTAAGACATCAGGGTTTAAATCCCAGTGAAGCACCAGGGAGGCACGGGAGTCAGTGGAGTGGGAAAAACCTGCTGTTCACAGCCGTGGCACAGTGAGGATGGCTTGAACAGAATGTTTTTGGCCACCTGATCTGTGGAGGAGAGACTGGGGTGTCAGTATTTTTCTCCCCATCACCAACATGGTGGGGCTTCAGGAAATGGACAGTGGACCCACATTGGAGACGGACCCACCTGCACCAAACCACGCCCCTCCGAATCTGGTAACTATATATCTACCAGAGTGGGATTGACACTGACAAACCAGAAAGCCCCTCTTCCAGACTAGCATTGTTGCATTGCCTGATTTAATTCTCGGACTATTCTTATCATATCGATATATTCTCCCTTCCTTTTCTCCTTCTTATCTCTCCTCTAGTCTGGTTACTCTGATTGTTGGTTTGTTTAAGCAAACATACTTAATCTATTCTCTTGATACATGTTCTACATGCCCTTCTTTATTTTCCTTTCTCTCTCTCTGGATTAAGCCGTATAGTTTCTCTGTCTGGTCAATTTTTATGTTCTTTTCTTTTTCCCTGCCCCTGTCATTTCTCTCTTTGTGGGGGATAAGGCCTCTTCCTTCAGCCCCACCTCCAATCTGGTGTTTCCTTGTAGCTGGTGTTTCTGGGTTTTTTTTGTTTTGTTTTGTTTTGGGTTTTGTTTGTGTGTTTGCTTGTTTTTGTTTTCTGTTTGTTTTTTGTTTATTTGTTTGTTTTCCTTTCCAGGGCTACTTCAATGAACAAATCAAAGGATGCCTGGTGGAGGGTCCAAAACATCATTATGAGTAGACAGATAAAGTAACCAAAGTCACAACAAGAGAGAGCAAGTAACACTTTCCAAAAAAACACCTCCTGGAAGGCCAGGCCCTGGACAGTGTATGATGCCTCTTTAATATAGTAGTGCTTGACATTACAGGGCACATAACAAGCTTTTAAAACACATAAGGGATTAAAAACTAGACAAAATGACAAAACAAGAGAATTGTCCTCAAAAAAAAAAATCCAGAAAGAAATGACAGCTAAAGAATTGATCAAAACAGATATAAACAATATAACTGAACAAGAATTTAGAATAATAGTCATAAGATTAATCTATGGGCTTTAAAAAAGCATAGAATCCAGCAGAGAATCTATTGCTCAGAGATGAAGGAACTAAAAAATAGGATGAATTTAAAAATGATGTAAATGAAGTGCAAATAAAATAGAGGTGGTGACAGCAAGGATTGAAGAGGCACAGGGGAGATTAAGTGACATAGAAGATAAAATTATGGAAAAAGATGAAGCTGAGATAAGGACAGATCATAAAAAGGGGTGCCTGGGGGGCTCGGTTGAGCATCCGACATCATCTCAGGTCATGATCTCACAGCTCGTGAGTTCGAACCCAGTGTCGGGCTCTGTGCTGATGGCTCAGAGCCTAGAGCCTGCTTTGGATTTTGTGTCTCCCTCTGTCTATGCCCTCTCACACTCACTCTGTCTCTCTCTCTCTCTCTCAAAAATGAGTAAACATTAAAAAAATTGAAGAGATATAAAAAAAAATTCTGGACCACAAAGGGAGAATTAGATAACTAAGTGATTCAATAAAATGGAACAATATCCATATCATAGGAGTTCTAGAAGAAAAGAGAGAGAGAAAGGGGCTGAAGGTGTACTTAAATCATAGCTGAGAACTTCCCCAATCTGGGGAAGGAAACATTGACATCCAGAAGGCACAGAAAACTCCCTTCAGATGTAACTTGAATCTGTCTTCTGAATGACATATCATAGTGAAACTGGCAAAATACAAAGATAAAGAGAGAATTCTGAAAGAAGCTAGGAATAAACGGGCCTTAACATACAAGGGTAGACACATGAGGGTAGTAGCAGTCCTGTATACTGAAACTTTGCAGGTCAGAAATGAGTAGCAGGAAATTTACAATGTGCTTAATAGGAAAACTATGTAGTTAAGAGTCCTTTATCCAGAAAGCTTGTCATTCAGAATAGAAGGAGAGATAAAGGTTTTCCCAAACAAACAAAAACTGAAGGAATTCATCTCCAGCAAACCAGCCCTACAAGAGATCCTAAGGGGGACTCTGTGAGTGAAATGTTGAAAGGACCACAAAGTACCAAAGACATCACTACAAGCATGAAACCTACAGATAACACAATGAATCTAAACCCATATATTTCAATAATAGCACTGAATGTAAATGGACTAAATGCTCCTATCAAAAGACATAGGGTATCAGAATGGATTAAAAAAACCAAGACCCATTTATTTTATGTCTACAAGAGACCTATTTTAGACCTGAGGACACCTTCAGATTGAAAGTGAGGGGATGGAGAACTATCTATCATGCTGCCGAATATCAAAAGAAAGCAGGAGGAACAAACTTATACCAGATAAACTAGATTTTTTTTTCAGCTTCTTTTGTTTTTATTTATTTTTTTTTATTTATTTTTTATTTTTTTTTATTTTTTTTTCTGAAATTTATTGACAAATTGGTTTCCATACAACACCCAGTGCTCATCCCAAAAGGTGCCCTCCTCAATACCCATCACCCACCCTCTCCTCCCTCCCACCCCCCATCAACCCTCAGTTTGTTCTCAGTTTTTAACAGTCTCTTATGCTTTGGCTCTCTCCCATTCTAACCTCTTTTTTTTTTTCCCTTCCCCTCCCCCATGGGTTCCTGTTAAGTTTCTCAGGATCCACATAAGAGTGAGACCATATGGTATCTGTCTTTCTCTGTATGGCTTATTTCACTTAGCATCACACTCTCCAGTTCCATCCACGTTGCTACAAAAGGCCATATTTCATTTTTTCTCATTGCCATGTAATATTCCATTGTGTATATAAACCACAATTTCTTTATCCATTCATCAGTTGATGGACATTTAGGCTCTTTCCATAATTTGGCTATTGTTGAGAGTGCTGCTATGAACCAGATAAACTAGATTTTAAACTAAAGGCTGTAACAAGAGATGAAGAAGGGGATTATGTCATAATTGTGGGGTCTATCCATCAAGAAGAGCTAACAATTATAACTGTTTATGCACTGAATTCGTGAGCACCCAAATATACAAAACAATTAATCACAAACATAAGCAATCTTATTGGTAAGAATGTGGTAATTGCAGGGGACCTTAATACTCCACTTACAACAATGGAAAGATCACCTATGTAGAAAATCAACAAGGAAACAATGGCCCTGAATGATACACTGGACCAAATGGACTTGACAGATATATTTAGAACTTTTCATACTAAAGCAGCAGAATACACATTCTTCTCAAGTGCACATGGAACATTTTCCAAGATAGATCACATACTAGGTCACAAACAGCCCTCAAAACGTATAAAAGAATTGAGGTCATACCATGAACATTTTCAGATCAGAATGCTATGAAACTTGATATCCACCACAGGGAAAAGTGTGGAAAACTTCCAAATGCATGGAGGTTAAAGAGCACCCTACTAAAGAATGAATATGTCAACCAGGCAATTAGAGATGAATTTAAAAGGTATGCGGAAACAAATGAAAATGAAAATACAATAATCCAAAGCCTTTGGGATGCAGCAAAGGCAGTCCTGAGAGGAAAATACATTGCAATCCAGGCCTATCTCAAGAAACAAGAAAAATCCCAAATACAAAATCTAACAGCACACCTAAAGGAACCAGAAGCAGAACAACAAAGAAACCCCAAAGCCAACAGAAGAGAAATAATGAAGATGTGTGCAGAAATAAACAGTATAGAATCCAAGAAAAGAGTAGAACAAATCAATGAAGCAAAGAGTTGGTTTTTAAAAAGTAAACAAAGTTGATAATGCCCTAGCCAGACTTGAAAAGAAAAGAGAGAGTACCCAAATAGAGAAATCATGAATGAAAATGGATTCATCACAACGAATCCCTCAGATATACAAACAGTTATCAGGGAATGCTATGAAAAATTATATGCCAACACCTTAGACAACCTGGAAGAAATGGACACATTCCTAGACACCCACATGCTACCAAAACTCAAACGGGAAGAAATGGAAAATTTTTTAACAGACTCATAACTAGTGAATAAATTGAATCAGTCATCAAAAGTCTCCCAACAAATAAGAGTCCTGGGCCAGAGGCTTTCCCTGGGGAATTCTACCAGACATTCAAAGCAGAGTTAATACCTATCCTTTTCAAGCAGTTCCAAAAAAATAGAAACGGAAGGAAAACTTCCAGACTCATTCTAAGAAGCCAGTTTTACCTTGATTCCCAAATCAGACAGAGACCCAACAAAAAAATTACAAGCCAATATTCCTGATGAACCTGGATGCAAAAATTCTCAACAGGATACCAGCAAATCGAATTCTGCAGCATGTAAAAAGAATTATTCTCCCTGATCAGGTGGGATTCATTCCTTAGCTGCAGGGCTGATTCAATATTTGCAAATCAGTCAATGTGATACATTTATAAAAGAAAATAAATAAAATTAATACAATTAAATAAAGAAATTTATTATTAAAATATATTTTTATATATTTTTATTTTTATTTGTAATTTATTAATAAAATTAATAAAAGAAAAGGTAAGAACCATGGGATCCTGTCAATCGAATCAGAAAAGGCATTTGACAAAATACAGCATTCTTTCTTAATACAAATCCTCAAAAAAGTCGGGATAGAAGGAAAATACTTAAACATCATAAGAGTCATATATGAAAAGCACACAGCTAATATCATCCTCAATGGGAAAAATTGAAAACTTTCCCCCTGAGATCAGGAACACGACAGAGATGTCCACTCTCACCACTGTTAACATGCTGTTGGAAGTCCTAATATCAGCAATCAGACAACAAAATGAAATGAAAGCATAAAAATTGGCAAAACGGAAGTCAAAGTTCCACTTTTTGCAGACAACAGGATACTCTCCATGGAAAACCCAAAAAGACTCCACCAAAAGACTGCCAGAACTGATACATGAATTCAGCAAGGTCACATGGTACAAAATCAATGTACAGAAATCGTTTGCGTTCCTATACACCAATAATAAAGCAACAGAAAGACAAATGAAGGAACTGATCTCATTAACAATTGAACCAGGAAGCATAAAATCCCTAGGAATAAACCTAACCAAAGATGTAAATTATCTGTATTCTGGAAACTATAGAAAGCTTATGAAGAAAATTGAAGAAGACATAAAGAAATGGAAGAACATTACATGCTCATGGTTTGGAAGAATAAAAATTGTTAAAATGACAATACTACCCAAAGAAGTCTACACATTCAATGCAATCCCAACCAAAATTGCACCAGCATTCTTCTCAAAGCTAGAACAAGCAATCCTAAAGTTTGTATGGAACCACAAAAGACCCCGAATAGCCAAAGTAACATTGAAGAAGAAAACCAAAGCGGGAGGCATCACAATCCCAGAGTTTAGCCTCTACTACAAAGTTATAATCATCAAGAAAGCATGGTATTGGCACAAAAGCAGACACATAGACAAATGGAATAGAATAGAGACTCCAGAATTGGACCCACAAAGTATGGCCAACTAATCTTTGGCAAAGCAGGAAAGAATATCCAATGGAAAAAAGACAGTCTCTTTAACAAATGGTGCTGGGAGAACTGGACAGCAACATGCAGAAGGATGAAACTAGACCATTATCTTACACCATCCCCAAAAGTAACTCAAAATGGATTAAATACCTAAATGTGAGACAGGAAACCATCAAAACCCTAGAGGATAAAGCAGGGAAAAACCTCTTTGACCTCAGCTGAAGCAATTTCTTGCTCAACACATCTCAAAAGGCAAGGAAATTAAAAGCAAAAAATGAACTATTGGGACTTCATTAAGATAAAAAGCTTCTGCACTGTAAGGAAAACAATCAACAAAACTAAACGGCCCCCGACAGAATGGGAAAAGATATTTGCAAATGGTATGTGTGATAAAGGGTTAGTATCCAAAATCTATAAAGAACTTATCAAACTCAACATCTGGAAAACAAATAATCCAGTGAAGAAGTGGGCAGAAGACATGAATAGACACTTTTCCAAAGAAGACATCCAGAAGGCCAACAGACACATGAAAAGATACTCAATGTCACCCATCATCAGGGAAATACAAATCAAAATCACACTGAGACACCACCTCACTCCAGTCAGAGTGGCTAAAATTAAAAACTCAGGAAACTACAGATGCTGGCGAGGAAGTGGAGAAATGGGAGCCCTCTTGCACTGTTGGTGGGAAAGCAAACTGGTGTATCTGCTCTGGAAAACAGTGTGGAGGTTCCTCAAAAAAATTATTTATAGCGATGCTTTCAACAATAGTCAAATTATGGAAAGAGCCTAAACGTCTATCAACTAGTAAGTGGATAAAGAAGATGTGGTTTATGTATAGAATGGAATACTACTTGGCAATGAGAATGAATTAAGTCATGGCATTTGCAGCAACATGGATGGAACTGGAAGGTATTATGCTAAGTGAAATAATTCAGTCACAGAAGGACAGATGTCATGTTTTCATTGTGGACCTTGAGAAACTTAATAGAAGACCATGGGGAAAGGGAAGGGGAAAAAATAGCTACAGAGAGGGAGGGAGACAAACCATAAGAGACTCTTAAATACAGAGAAAAAACTGAGGGTGGGTGGGAGTGAGGGTGGGAGAGATGGGATAATGGGTGATGGGAATTGAGAAGGGCACTTGTTGGGATAAGCACTGAGTGTTGCATGTAAGCGATGAACCATGGAAATCTACCCCCAAAATCAAGAGCACACTTTACACACTGTATGTTAGCCAATTTGGCAATAAATTATATTTTAAAAAGAATTAAAAAGGGGCACCTGGGTGGTTCAGTCAGTTGAGTGTCCGACTTTGGCTCAGGTCATGATCTCGCAGTTCATGAGTTTGAGCCCCACGTCAGGCTCTGTACTGACAGCTCAAAGCCTGGAATCTGCCTCAGATTATGTGTCTCCCTCTCTCTCTGCCCCTCCCCCAGTCGCACTCTGTCTCTCTCTCAAAAAAAAATAAACATTAATTTAAAAAAAAAAAGAAAAAAACATAATATAAAGAGATTTTTTTGGGTTAAACGTAAAAAAAATAAGGAAAATTATTTTGCCAAATGTGTAAGCATGGGAGGGAATATTTCTATACATTGGTTTGCAAAGCATTGTCCTGAGCAGTTCACAAGTCCTGGATGAGGCTAGGGAAAAAGTGTGACTCATTTATTACGACCTCTCTTATGGGCCACACTAAAAGATTTAGCTCTTACTTGAGGGCAATGATACATCCTGAGGAATTTCTGATTTTGCAATGATCAATTCTAGCCATACTTTATGAGAGCTACAGTGGAGACAGGGAGACTAATTAGGAGGCTATTGTGATAGATTAGGTAAAAATGATGTGATTCACGCCAGCATTACGTATACATTCTATGTCAGTATCATTCCCTTAATCTGATGTGATTCAGACAAATGAGAGATATAAGATCCTGATTTACAATTTATCCTATTTATTTTATTCTAATTATAGAAATGATACAAATTAGCTATAGAATGCTTGGAAAATAGAGGAGTATAATAAAAGAAATAAAATTCTATTATTACTTCAAACATCTGCAACTCTAACCTTATGTCCAACTCAAATATTTTTCCAGTTATAAAAAGAATACATACTCATTTATAGAAAAAATTAAAGTATTTATTTAAATTCCAGTTAGTTAACTTAGACTGTAATATTACTTTCAGGTGTAAAATATAGTGATTCAACACTTCCACAAAACATCCTGTGCTCATCACAAGTGCCCTCCTTGACCCCCATCACCTATTTGATCCTTCCACTCACCCACCTCCCCATCAGTAATCATCACTTTGTTCTCTGTAGTTAAGAGTCTGTTGCTTGATTTCCCTCTCTCTTTCTCTCATTTTTTCCCCTTTATTCCTTCGTTTGTTTCTTAAAGTCCACATATGAGTGAAATCATGGTATTTGTCTCTCTCTGGCTATTTTATTTCATTCCACGCATGTCGTTGCAAATGGCAATATTTCATACTTTTTATGGCTGAGTAATATTCATATATATACACACATACATGCACATATGCATACACATATACATATATATACATACATGCATACATACATACATATACATATATATATCCCACATCTTTTTGTCCATTCATCAGTCAATGGACATTTGGGCTGTTTCGATGATGTGGCTTTTCTAGATAATGCTGCTATAAACATTCTGGTGCATATAACCCATTGAATTAGTATTTCTGTATCTTTTGGGTAAATACCTAGTAATGCAATTGCTGGATCATAGGGTGTTTCTACTTTCAAATTTTTGAGGAACCTCCATACTGTTTTCTAGAGTGGCTGCACCAATTTGCTTTCCTAGCAACAGTGCAAGAGCTTGCCTCTTTCTCCACATCCTCGCCAACAACTGATGTTTCTTGTATTCTAGATTTTAGTCATTCTGACAGGTGTGAGGTCATATCTCATTGTAGTTTTCATTTACTTTTCCTTGATGATGAGTGATGTTGAGCATCTTTTCATGTGTCTGTTGGCCATCTGTATGTCTTCTTTGGAAAAATGTCTATTCATATCTTCTGTGCATTTTTAATTGGATTATTCATTTTTTGAGTATTGAGTTTTATAAGTTCTTCATGTATTTTGGATACTAACCCGTTATCAGATATGTAATTTGCAAACATCTCCCATTTACAGTTTGCCTTTAGTTTTGTTGATTGTTTCCTTTACTGTGTAGAAACTTTTTATTTTGATGAGGTTCTAATACATTATTTTTGCTTTTGTTTCCCTTACCTCCAGAGACATATCTTGTATGATGTTGCCAAGGCTGATATCAGAGAGGTTACTGCCTGTGTTCTCCTCTGTTATTTTTATGGTTTCCCATCTCAAATTTAGGTCTTAAATCCATTCTGAATTTACACTGTGTATGATGTAAGAAAGTGGTCCAGTTTCATTTTTTGAATGTTGCTGTTCAGTTTTCCCAATACCATTTTTTGAAGAGACTGTTTTTCTCCCCATTGGCTATTATTTCCTGCTTTGTCAAAGATTACTTGGCCACATAGTGGTGGGTTTGTATCTGGATTTCCTGTTCCATTCCATTGATCTATGTGTCTAATGTGCCGGTACCATACTATCTTGCTGACTATAGTTTTGTAATATAACATAAAGTCTAGAAATGTGATGCTTCCAGCTTTGCATATCTTCATCAAACTTGTTTTGGCTATTCATGGTCTTTTGTGGTTCCATAAAAATTCTAGGAGTCTTTATTCTACCTGGTGAAAATGCTGGTGGTATTTTGATAGGGATTGCATTAAATGTGTAGATTGCTTTGGGCATTATAGACATTTAAACAATATATATTTTTTTCAAATCCATGAGCATGGAATATATTTTCATTTCCTTGTGTCCTCTTCAATTACTTTTATAAGTGTTTTATAGTTTTCAGAGTGCAGATCTTTCACCTCTTTGTTTAGGTTTCTTCCTGGGTGTCATATGTATTTTGGTGCAACTGCAAATGGAATTGATTCCTTAATTTATCTTTTTGCTGCTTCATTATTGGTGTATAAAAATGCAACAGATTTCTGTACGTTGATTTTATATCCTATGCCTTTACTAAATTTGTTTTTCATTTGTACGAGTTTTTTGGTGGAGACTTTTAGGTTTTCCATATAGAGTATCATGTCATATAAAATAGTGAAAATTTTAGTTCTTCCTTAGTTATTTGGATGTCTTTGTTTATTTTTGTTGTCTGATTGCTGTGGCTAGAACGTCCAATACTATGTTAAATAACAGTGGTGAGAGTGGACATCTCTGTCTTGTTCCTGACCACAGAGGAAAATCACTCAGTTTTCCCCACTGAGGATCATATTAGCTGTGGGTTTTTCATATATTGCCTTTATTATGTTGAAGTATGGTCCCTCTAAACCTAATTGTTGAGGATTTCTATCATGAATAGATGTACTTTGTCAAATTATTTTTCTATGTCAATTGAAATTATTTTATAGCTCTTACCCAGTTTGTTTTATTAATGTGGTGTTGGTGGATTGATTTACAAATATTGAAACACTCTAGTAATCCATGAATAAATCCCACATGATCATGGTAAATGATTTTTTAATGTCTTGTGGGATTCAGTTTGCTAGTATCTGTTGAGGATTTTTGCATCTATGTTCATCAGGGATATTGGCAAGTAGTTCTCTATTTGGTCAATCTTTTATCTGGTTTGGTATTGGGGTAATGCTGGCTTCATAGAAGGAATTTGGAAATTGCCCTTCCTTTTCTATTTTTTGGAATATTTTGAGATGAACAGGTACTAACTTTTCTTTACATGTTTGCTAGAATACCTCTGAGAAACCATCTGGCTCTAGCTTTTTGTTTGTTGGGATTTTTTTTTTTTTGATTAGTGATTAAATATCCTTGCTGATTATCAGTCTGTTTACCTTTTCTACTTCTTTTTGTTTCAGTTTTGGTAGTTTATATGTTTTGAGGAATTTGCCCATTTTTTCCAGTTTGTCCAATTTATTGGCATTTTTTTCATAGTAGTCTCTTATAATTGTATTTCTGTGCTGTTGGTTGTTATTTTTCCTCTTTCATTTGTGATTTTGGGGTTCTTTCTCTTTTCTTTTTGATAAGTATTGCTAGAGGTTTATCACTTTTTTTTCAAAGAGTCAGCTCCTCATTTCATTGATCTATCCTTTGTGGTTTTTTGTTTTTTTTTGTTTTTTTTTTTAGTTTCTATATCACTTATTCGTTCTCTAATGTTTATTATTTCCTTCCCTCTTCTGGCTCTTTCTTTCTTTCTTTCTTTCTTTCTTTCTTTCTTTCTTTCTTTCTTTCTTCTAGCTTGTTTGTAAGTGTAGGTTTACATAGTTTATTTGGGATTTTTTTTGTTTCTTGAGGCAAGCCTATACTGCCATATTATTCCCTCTCAGAATTGCTATTACCGCATCCTAAACCTTTTAGACTGTGGTGTTTTCATTTTCATTTCTTTCTATGTATTTTATATTTTGCCTTTGATTTCCTGGTTGACCCATTCACTCTTTAGTAGCATGTTGTTTAACTTCCATGTGTTTGTGGTCTTTCTAATTTTTTTCTCATGATTGACTACTAGTTTCATAGTGTTGTGGTCAAAAAAGATGCATGGTATGATTTCAATCTTTTTGTATATGTTCAGTCCTAATTTGTGACTTTATATGTTATCTATTCTGGACTACGTCTCACGTGCACTTGAAAAGAATGTGTATTCTGCTGTTTTAGGAAGGAATGTTTTAAATATATCTGTTAAGTCCATCTGGGTCAGTGTGTCATTCAAAGTGTGTCATTGTTTTCTTATTCATAATCTGTTTAAATGACCTATTGATGTAAATGGAGTGTTAATGTACCCTACTATTATTGTATTATTATCAATTAGTTCCTTTCTGTTTATTATTAATTGTTTTATATATTTAGGCATTCTGTGATGGGGACATAAGTATTTACAGTTGTTGTACCTTCTGTTTTAATTGTCCCCTTTTTTTATGATACATTGTCCTTCTTTGTCTTTTGTTACAGTCTGTGTTTTAAAATTTAGAGTGTCCAGGGCACCTGGGTGGCTCAGTCGGTTAAGCATCCAACTCTTGGTTTTGGCTCAGGTCATGATCTCAGAGTTCATGGGTTCGAACCCCACCTTGGGCTGTATGTTGCCAGTGCAGAGCCTGCTTGGGATTCTCTCTCTCTCTCTCTCTCTCTCTCTCTCTCTCTCTCTCTCTTTCTCTCTCTCTGTCTCAAGATAAAAAATATTTTTCCCCTTCCTTTCTCCCATGGTCTTCTGTTAAGTTTCTCAAGTTCCACATATGAATGTAAACATATGATATCTTTCTCTGACTGATTTATTAACTTAGCATAATACTCTAGAGTTCCTTTCACGTTGCTGCAAATGGCAGTATTTCATTCTTTGCCATTGACAAGTAGTATTACATTGTATATATAAACCACATCTTCTTTACCCATTCATCAGTTGAAGGACATTTAGGCTCTTTCCATAATTTGGCTATTGTTGAAATAGAGGTAGGGAGGCAAACCATAAGAGACTCTTAAATACAGAGAACAAATTGAGGGTTTCTGGGGGGTGCAGGGGAGAGGGGAATTGGGTGATGGGTATTAAGGAAAGCACTTGTTGGGATGAGCACTGGATGTTGTATGTAAGCAATGAATCACGGAAATCCACCCCCAAAACCAAGAGCACACTGTATACACTATATATTAGCCAACTTGACAACAGATTATATGAATAAATAAATAAATAAGCTTAAAATAAAAAATAAACTCTAGTTTGTCCAATATAAATATTGCTACTTAGACTTTCTTTGACATCCTATTGCATGATAAATATTTCTTCATTCCTTCACTGTCAATCTGTAGGTATCTTAGGACTAATTTGAGTCTCTTGTGGGCAACATGTAGATGGATCTTGTTTTTTATCCATGTTATACCCTATGTCTGTTGATGGAGTATTTATTCCATTTACATTCAAAGTAATTTTTGACAGATATGTGTTTAGTGCCATTCTATTACTTGTTTTGATGTTGTTTCTGGAGATTTTCTCTGGTCCTTTTTTGTCTTTGTCACTTTTGGTCTCTCCTTTCCACTTAAATAGTCTCCTTTAATATTTATTGCAGGGCTGGTTTAGTGGTCATAACTCCTTTAGTTTTTGTTTGTCTGGGAAATTCTTAATCTCCCCTTCTATTCTTAATGTTAGCCTTTTCTTGGCTGCAGATTTTTCCCATTCAGCACTTTGAATATATCATGCCACTCCCTTCTGCTTGCCAAGCTTGTGTTGAGAAATCTTCAGCTAGACTTATTGGTTTTCCCTGGTATATTATTAACATCTTTTGTCTTGCTTCTCTTAATGTTTTTTAATCACTATATTTTGCAAATTTAATTACAATATGTCTTGGTGTTGGCCTGCTTTTGTTGATTTCTATGGAAGTTCTCTATACTTCCTGGTTCTGGGTGTCTGTTACCTTCCCCAGATTAGGGAAATGTTCAGATATTATTTCTTCAAGTAAAATTTCTGCCCCAATTTCTCTTTCTTCTTCTTTTGAGACTCCTAGTATATAAATGTTATTAATTTTAATGGAGTCACTGAGTTCCCTGAGTCTAATCTCATATTGCATACTTCTTTCTCTCTTTTGTTTTGCTACATTACTTTCCATTACTTTGGTTTCTAGGTCACTAATTTGTACCTCTGCTTCTTCAAGCCTTGCTATTCATTGCATCAAGTCTGTTTCTAATCTCATTTATTGCATTCTTCATCTCTGAATGATTATATTTTAACTCTCTTATCTCTGTCTCCCAGATGTCTTCTTTCCTGAAGCCCAGTGAGTATCCTTACGATTGTTTCTTTATATTCTTCATCGGGCATTTCACTTATATCTGTTTTGTTTAGATCTGTGGCCATGACATTATCTTGTTCTTTCATTTGAGATACATTCCTCCATCTTTGCATTTTGTCTAAGTTTCTTCCTTCTTCTCTGTGTTAGAAAAGCCAGTTTTCTCTCCTGCTCCTGAAAGTACCGGCCTTATGAAGAAGATGTCATGTAGTGACCAGGGCCTGGCACTTCATGGAGTATCTCCAGTGTGTGCTGTGTGTGGTCTGATGTATTTTGGCTGTTCTGTCCTTCTGACCACTAGTCTGCAGAGGCTCTACTTACCTGCTCTGGGCAGTGTTTGGTCCCTGGCCTGAATGTGGTGAGTTTTAACTAGGTGTGTTCCAGTCTGCCTAAAAATGAGACTTGACACCATTTCTCCCAGAAATGGTGCCATGCAAGTCTCTCTGGTCAGGAAATATGGTATTTGCAGGGGCTTATGCTGGTCCTCTGGGAGAGGGACCTTCCTTGCTGAGTCTGCAGTAAGCTTCACTGAGAAGAACATTTCTAGCAGAACACAGGAGTGTGGGGCTTGGTGTAAGCAAATTAGTCAGCCAGTGTCTGTGGTGCACTTCTTCCCACAGGTGGTTTCTTCATATCACTGTTTCCATGCTGTCTTCCCCCAGATTGTTTGCCTGCCTTCTCTCCAGGAGCAGTGCAAGGTCCTCTGGATTCTTTCCCAGCCTAGCCTACTGACACTTAAAACTCTAGACTTTAAGCCTTTCTGGTTAAAAGAACTCACAAAATTCAGTCCCTCTTGTTTCCCAAGGCAATGGCTTTGGGGATCCTGCTCCTTATGCATTCCCCTGTGTGCTTCTTGCATGCACACCTTTCTCCATGACCATGGCTCCCTCACCTCCACATCACCCACCATCCATTTCTTCCCTAAGACAAGTCTCCACACTTCCACCTTTCTTTGATGTGACCTCTTCTCTCTCTTTATTTGTCAAGTTCACTCTGTCAGCTTTCAGGTTGATTTCTGGGGTATTTTGAATGATTTGTTAGTTTTCTAGTTGTGTTCATGGGACAAGGCAAGCCTAGGGTCCTCTCCCTTCACCATCATCTTCCAAACTCTTCTGCTATCCTTTTTAAAAATTAAGTTGTTTTTCTGTTAAAAATGTGTGACATGTATGTTAAACAAAATTTAAATTATAGTTTAAGTGCATTTATGTGTCCTGTTTTTACAGTTAACATTATTACATAAATATTTTTCATGGTCACTGAGAATTATTGAAAAACTTAAATTTTAATGGTTGTATAATATATCATATGGATATACTATCATTTAGTTTCCCAATATCTTGTGTATGTTTAGATTATATATAACTTTTCATTATTATATTTAAATGTAGGATGACCTTTATCCCATCTCTGATTTTCTGGTGATAGAAATATTTATAGTCACACTTGAAATTGCTTACCTAGTAAACAGTATGTAAAAGCATCTTGGTCTCTGTGAAATAGCATCCCAAGCCTGGGTGTTATTCTCGTTCTGTTCTGATCTACCAAGAAAGTGGAGTGTATTGAAACCATATTATACAAGGAATGTGTTAAACAGGGATGTCTATGGGAGAGTAAAGAAAGTGAAATATTTGAGGGGCTGTAATATGGAAGAATGAGTAGCCTTGCTTTGTGTTTCTCCAGAGGTCAGTTCCAGGACTAATAGATAGAAATCTCAAGGAAGCAAATTTCAGTTCAAAATAAGAAAGGCTTATTTTTATATAGTGCTTACTTTGTGTCAAGTACAGTTCTAAGTATGTTGCATGTACATGTATTATGTTGAACATTATCCTGTGAATATCCTATGAGGTAGGTACTATTATTAATTTTATGTTATACAGACACCAAAACCCAGATATGTTAAATAACTTGTCCAAGGTCACACAGCTAGTAAATGGTGAAGCCAGTATTCACATCCAGCCCTTGTGGCTCTACATTATTCCATTCCGGCCGTGCAGCGTTGGTGGTATAGTGGTGAGCATAGCTGCCTTCCATTATTCCATTCCAGAGACTTTTATTGGGTACTTGTCATATAAGAAGCACTGTGCTCAGAGCTAAAAGTATAAAGATGATTGGATTACTGATGATTGAACTCCTGACTTTGAGGTACTAATAGTCAAATGGACGAGACTGTCATACAAAAAGATAGGTGTACTATAATGTGATCAGCTTCATGAGAGAAGTATTTCAGTGTACTATAAGGGCTGGAAGAGGGCCTCTTAGCCCAAAATTAAAGTTCAAGGAAAACTTCCTGTTGAAGTATGTTCAGAAATGGTGTAAAGTTTCATCTAGACCCAGTGGAAAACTTACATTTTCTTTTTTTTTTCTTTTTTTTTTTAATTTTTTTTCAACGTTTATTTATTTTTGGGACAGAGAGAGACAGAGCATGAATGGGGCAGGGGCAGAGAGAGAGGGAGACACAGAATCGGAAACAGGCTCCAGGCTCCGAGCCATCAGCCCAGAGCCTGACGCGGGGCTCGAACTCACGGACCGCGAGATCGTGACCTGGCTGAACTCGGATGCTTAACCGACTGCGCCACCCAGGAGCCCCGAAAACTTACATTTTCTATTAGCAATTTTCCCATGGGCACAGGAGGCAGGCTTGCTATATATATATTGATTCAGGGGTTAGACCTTCTCTAAACCAAGGAAACCAATAAAAGAACTCCTGAATTAGGAGAAGAATTACATTTAGTCATGGTTTGCTAAATTTTATTTATATTTCACCTTCATGATTTAGATTTTAGCTGTGTATCACATGTATAATTATTTACTTAATATGGTTCCTTAAGTAAACTTATTGTAGTAAAATTATAAAAAAAAATGTTAGTACCTCCATCCATGTCATTGCAAGTGGCAAGATTTCATTCTTTTTTATGTCTCAGTAGTATTCCATTGTATATATGTACCTCATGTTCTTTATCCATTCAGTCGATGGACACTTGGGCTCTTTCCATAGTTTGGCTTTTGTAGATAATGCTGCTATAAACATAGGGGTGCATGTATCCCTTTGAATAAATATTTTAGTGTTCTTTGAGTAAAAACCTCATTATGCAATTGCTGCTGGATCATAGGGTAGTTCTATTTTCAGCTTTTTGAGGAATCTCCATACTGTTTTCCAGAGTGGCTGAATCAGTCAGAGACAGACAAATACCATATGATTTCATTCATATGCGGAACTTAAGAACCAAAAAAAATGAGCAAAGCTGAAAAAAGAGAGAGAAGCAAACCAAGAAACAGACTCTTCACTTTAAATAACTGATGGTCACCAGAGAGGAAGTGCATAGGGGGATGGCTTATTTATTTATTTATTTATTTTTATTTATTTTTTTCAATATATGAAGTTTATTGTCAAATTGGTTTCCATACAACACCCAGTGCTCAACCCAAAAGATGCCCTCCTAAATACCCATCACCCACTCTCCCCTCCCTCCCACCCCCCATCAACCCTCAGTTTCTTCTCAGTTTTTAAGAGTCTCTTATGCTTTGGCTCTTTTCCACTCTAACCCCTTTTTTTTTTCTTCCCCTCCCCCATGGGTTTCTGTTAAGTTTCTCAGGATCCACATAAGAGTGAAACCATATGGTATCTGTCTTTCTCTGTATGGCTTATTTCACTTAGCATCACACTCTCCAGTTCCATCCACGTTGCTACAAAGGGCCAGATTTCATTCTTTCTCATTGCCACATAGTATTCCATGGTGTATATAAACCACAATTTCTTTATCCATTCATCAGTTGATGGACATTTCGGCTCTTTCTATAATTTGGGTATTGTTGAGAGTGCTGCTATAAACATTGGGGTACAAATGCCCCTATGCATCAGCACTCCTGTATCCTTGGGTAAATTCCTAGCAGTGCTATTGCTGGGTAATAGGGTAGATCTATTTTTAATTTTTGAGGAACCTCCACACTGTTTTCCAGAGTGGCTACACCAGTTTGTATTTCCACCAAAGGTGCAAGAGGGTTCCCATTTCTCCACATCATCTCCAGCACCTATACCCTCCTAATTTCTTCATTTGAGCCACTCTGACTGACATGAGGTGATATCACACTGTGGTTTTGATTTGTATTTCCCTGATGAGGAGAGACGTTCAGCATTATTTCATGTGCCTGTTGGCCATCTGGATGTCTTCTATACAGAAGTGTCTATTCATGTCTTATGCCCATTTCTTCACTAGATTATTTGGGTTTTTGGTGTGGCATTTGATGAGTTCTTTATAGAGTTTGGATACTAGCCCTTTGTCCGATATGTCATTTGCAAATATCTTTTCCTATTCCGTCGATTGCCTTTTCGTTTTGTTGATTGTTTCCTTTGCAGTGCAGAAGCTTTTAATCCTGACGGGGTCCTAATAGTTCATTTTTGTTTTTAATTCTCTTGCCTTTGGAGATGTGTCAAGTAAGAAATTGCTGTGGCTGAGGTCAGAGAGGTTTTTCCTGCTTTCTCCTCTAGGGTTTTGAAGATTTTCTGTCTCACATTCAGGTCCCTCATATATTTTGAGTTTATTTTTGTGAATGGTGTAAGAAAGTGGTCTAGTTTCATCCTTCTGCATGTTGCTGTCCAGTTCTACCAGCACCATTTGTTAAAGAGGCTTTTTTTTTTCCATTGGATACTCTTTCCTGCTTTGTCAAAGTTTAGTTGACCATACTTTTTTGGGTCTAGTTCTGGGGTTCCTATTCTATTCCATTGGTCTATGTGTCTGTTTTTGTGCCAATACCATGCTGTCTTGATGATGACAGCTTTGTAGTAGAGGCTAAAGTCTGGGATTGTGATGCCTCCTGCTTTGGTCTTCTTCTTCAATATTACTTTGGCTATTTAGGGTATTTTGTGGTTCCATACAAATTTTAGGATTGCTTGTTCTAGATTTGAGAACGATGTTGGTGCAATTTTGGTTAGGATTGAATTGAATGTGTAGATAGATTTGGGTAATATTGACATTTTAACAATATTTATTCTTCTAATCCATGAACACGGAATATTTTTTCCATTTCTTTATATCTTCTTCAATTTTCTTCATAAGCTTTCTCTAGTTTTCATCATACAGATGTTTTAAATCTTTGGTTAGGTTTATTCCTAGGTTTATTATGATTCTTTGTGCAATTGTGAATGGGATCAGCTTCTTTTTTTCTGTTGTTTTATTATTAGTATATAAGAATTCAACTGATTTCTGTATATTGATTTTGTATCCTGTGACATCGCTGAATTCATGTATCAGTTCTAGCAGATTTAGGTGGAGTCTATAGGGTTTTCCATGTACAATATCATGCCATCTGCCAAAAGTGAAAGCTTGACTTAATGTTTGCCAATTTTGATGCCTTTGATTTCCTTTTGTTGTCTGACTGCTGATGCTAGCACTTCCAACACTATGTTAAACAATGGCAGTGAGAGTAGACATCCCTGACATGTTCCTGATCTCAGGGGGAAAGCTCTCAGTTTTTCCCCAATGAGGATGATATTAGCTGTGGGATTTTCATAAATGGCTTTTATAAAGTTTAACTATGTTCCTTTGATCCCAACTTTCTCGAGGGTTTTTATTAAGAAAGGATGCTGAATTTTGTCAAATGTTTTTCTGCATTGATTGACAGGATCATATGTTTCTTATCTTTTCCTTTATTAATGTGATGTGTCATGTTGATGGATTTGCAAATGTTGAACCAGCTCTGAAGCCCAGGAATGAATCCCTCTTGATCATGGTGAATAAAACCTTTTATATGGGGTTGAATTCGATGTGCTAGTATCTTGTTGAGAATTTTTGCATCCATATTCATCAGGGATATTGGCCTGTAGTTCTCTTTTTTCCCCTGGGTATCTGTGTGTTTTGGAATCAAAGAAATACTGGCTTCATAGAATGAGTCTGGAAGTTTTCCTTCCATTTATATTTTTTGGAATAGCTTGAGAAGGATAGGTATTAAATATCTAGTAGAATTCCACATGGAAGCCATCTGGTCCTGGACTCTTATTTGTTGGGAGATTTTTGATAACTGATTCAATTTCTTCGCTGGTTATTGGCCTTTTCAAGTTTTATATTTATTCCTGTTTGAGTTTTGAAGTGTGTGGGTGTTTAGGAATTTGTCCATTACTTCCAGGTTGTCCATTTTGTTGGCCTATAATTTTTCATAGGATTCCCTGATAATTGCTTGTATTTCTGAGGTATTGGTTGTGATAATTCCATTTTCTCATGATTTTATCTATTTGGGACATCTCCCTTTTCATTTTGAGAAGCCTGGCTAGAGGTTTATCCATTTTATTTATTTTTTCAAAAAACCAATTCTTGGTTTCATTGATCTGAGCTACAGTTGTTTTAGATTCTATATTGTTTATTTCTGCTCTGATCTTTATTATTTATCTTCTTCTGCTGAGTTTTGGGTGTCTTTGCTGTTCTGCTTCTATTTCCTTTAGATGCGCTGTTAGATTTTGTATTTTGGATTTTTCTTGTTTCTTGAGATAGGCCTGGATTGCAATGCATTTTCTTCTCAGGACTGCCTTCGCTGCATCCCTAAGTGTTTGGATTTATGTATGTTCCATTTCATTTGTTTCCATATATATTTTAAATTTCTTCTCTAATTGCCTGGTTGACCCATTCATTCTTTTTTTTTAACTTTATTTTTTTTATTTTTTAAACCTTACATCAAAATTAGTTAGCATATAGTGAAGCAATAATTTCAGGTGTAGATTCCTTAATGCTCCTAACCCATTTAGCCCATCCTCCCTCCCACAACCACTCCAGCAACCCTCAGTTTGTTCACCATAATTATGAGTCTGTTTTGTTTTTTCCCCCTCCCTGTTTTTATTTTTGTTTCCATTCCTTTATGTTCATCTGTTTTGTCTCTTAAAGTCCTCATATGATTGAAGTCATATGATTTTTGTCTTTCTCTGACTAATATCACTTAGCATAATACCCTCCAGTTCTGTCCACGTAGTTGCGAATGACAAGATTTCATTGTTTTTGTTTGCAGAGTAATACTCCATTATGTTTATATACCACATTCTCTTTATCCATTCATCCATCGATGGACATTTGGGTTCTTTCCATACTTTGGCTATTGTTGATAGTGCTGCTATAAACATGGGGGTGCATGTCTCCCTTCGAAACAGCACACGTTTATCCCTTAGATAAATGCCTAGTAGTGCAATTGCTGGGTCGTAGGGTAGTTCTATTTTTAGTTTTTTGAGGAACCTCCATACTGTTTTCCTGAGTGGCTGCACGAGCTTGCATTCCCACCAAGGATGCAAAAGAGAACCTCTTTCTCCGTATCCTTGACAACATCTGTTGTTGCCTGGGTTTTTAATATTAGCCATTCTGACAGGTGTCAGGTGGTATCTCATTGTGGTTTTGATTTGTATTTCCCTAATGATGAGTGATGTGGAACATTTTTTCATGTGTTGGTTGCACATCTGGATGTCTTCTCTGGAGACACGGGAGACACTAGCCCACGGGAGAAGGTAGGAAGGGCGGAGAGGCGGTGTGCACTACACGGAATGGTGGGAGGGAGCCGGGGTGGAGGGGCAGCCTGCCAACCAAGTAGAGCCCCCGAGTCTGGCTTGCAAAAGCGGAGGGGTCAGAAGGAGTGTGATCCGACAGCAAGCAGGACTTAGCATCTGGGAGGTCGTAAGTTGACAGCTCTGCTCAGAAAGTAGGAAGGCTAGAGGACAATGGGAGGGAGAGTTGCTGAGCCCCGGGATGACAGAGCTCAGTTTGGAGGGGAACAAGGGCGCTGGCCAGTGCCATCTCCCTCGCCCATCCCCCAGCCAAAATCCCGAAGGGAACCAGTTCTTGCCAGGAACTTGCTTGCTCCTTGCAAACACCCAACACTATACTACTGTGGAGCCACCCCTCCGGTAGCAAGTCTGACTCCCTCCCGCTGCCACAGGGCCCCTCTTAAAGTGCATCACTGAAGAAGAAGCAAGATAAGATTGCCCCTGCTGCCCCTGTGCACCTTGCCTACCCACCCCAGCTAATATGCCAGATTCCCAGCACCACAAGCCTGGCAGTGTGCAAGTAGCCCAGACAGGACACGCCACCCCACAGTGAATCCCCCCCCAGGAGAGGGGAACAGAAGGCACACACCAGTCTGACTGTGGCCCCAGTGGTGGGCTGGGGGCACACATCAGGTCAGACTGTGGCCCCGCCCACCAACTCCAGTTATACACCACAGCACAGGGGAAGTGCCCTGCAGGTCGTCACCACTCCAGGGACTATCCAAAATGACCAAATGGAAGAATTTCCCACAAAAGAATCTACAGGAAATAACAACAGCTAATGAACTGATAAAAAAAAGATTTAAATAGTATAACAGAAAGTGAATTTAGAAAATAGTCATAAAATTAATCGCTGGGCTTGAAAACAGTATAGAAGACAGCAGAGAATCTATTGCTACAGAGATCAAGCGACTAAGGAGTAGTCAGGAGAAGCTGAAAAACGCTACACACGAGATGCAAAATAAAATGGAAATGACCACAGCTCGGATTGAAGAGGCAGAGGAGAGAATAGGTGAACTAGAAGATAAAATTGTGGAAGAAGAGGAAGCTGAGAAAAAGATAAAAAAATCCAGGAGTATGAGGGGAAAATTAGAGAACTAAGTGATGCACTAAAAAAAAAAAACAATATACAAATAATTTGTATTCCAGAGGAGGAAGAGAGAGGGAAAGGTGCTGAAGGTGTACTTGAAGAAAAAATAGCTGAGAATTTCCTGAACTGGGGAAGGAAAAAGGCATTGAAATCCAAGAGGCACAGAGAACTCCCTTCGCACGTAACTTGAATCGATCTTCTGCATGACATATCATAGAGAAACTGGCAGAATACAAGGATAAAGAGAAAATTCTGAAAGCAGCAAGGGATAAACGTGCCCTAACATATAAAGGGAGACCTATAAGACTCGTGACTGATCTGTCTTCTGAAACTTGGCAGGCCAGAAAGGATTGGCAGGAGATCGTGAATGTGATGAACAGAAAAAATATGCAGCCGAGAATCCTTTATCCAGCAAGTCTGTCATTTAGAATAGAAGGAGAGATAAAGGTCTTCCCAAACAAACAAAAACTGAAGGAATTCCTCAACACCAAAGGAGCCCTGCAAGAGATCCTAAGGGGGATCCTGTGAGACAAAGTACTAGAGACATTGCTACAAGCATAAAACATACAGGCATCACAATGACTCTAAACCCATATCTTTCTATAATAACACTGAATGTAAGTGGACTAAATGCTCCAACCAAAAGACATAGGGTATCAGAATGGATAAAAACACAAGACCTATCTATTTGCTGTCTACAAGAGACTCATTTTAGACCTGAGGACACCTTCAGATTGAGAGTGAGGGGATGGAGAACTATTTATCATGCCACTGGAAGTCAAAAGAAAGCTGGAGTAGCCATACTTATATCAGACAAACTAGACTTTAAATTAAAGGCTGTAACAAGAAATGAAGAAGGGCATTATATAATTACAGGGTCTATCCATCAGGAAGAGCTAACAGTGATAAATGTCTATGCGCTGAATACAGAAGCCTCCAAATATATAAAACAATTACTCACAAATATAAGCAACTTTATTGATAAGAATGTGGTCATTACAGGGGACGTTAACACTCCACTTACAGAAATGGATAGATCATCTAGACACATGGTCAGTAAAGAAACAAGGGCCCTGAATGAGACATTGGATCAGATGGACTTGACAGATTTATTCAGAACTCTGCATCCCAAAGCAACAGAATATACTTTCTTCTCAAGTGCACATGCAACTTTCTCTAAGAGAGATCGTATACTGGGTCACAAAACAGCCCTTCATAAGTATACAAGAATTGAAATCATACCATGCATACTTTCAGACCACAATGCTATGAAGCTTGAAAACCACAAGAAAAAGTGTGGAAAACCTCCAAAAGGATGGAGGTTAAAGAACACCCTACTAAAGAATGAATGGGTCAAGCAGGCAATTAGAGAAGAAATTAAAAAATATATGGAAACAAACGAAAATGAAAATACAACAATCCAAACGCTTTGGGACGCAGCGAAGGCAGTCCTGAGAGGAAAATACATTGCAATCCAGGCCTATCTCAAGAAACAAGAAAAATCCCAAATACAAAATCTAACAGCACACCTAAAGGAACTAGAAGCAGAACAGCAAAGGCAGCCTAAACCCAGCAGAAGAAGAGACATAATAAAGATCAGAGCAGAAATAAACAATATAGAATCTAAAAAAACTGTAGAGCAGATCAACGAGACCAAGAGTTGTTTTTATGAAAAAATAAACAAAATTGACAAGCCTTTAGCCACGCTTCTCAAAAAGAAAAGGGAGAGGTCCCAAATAGATAAAATCATGAATGAAAATGGAATTGTTACAACCAATCCCTCAGAGATATAAACAATTATCAGGGAATACTATGAAAAATTACATGCCAACAAATTGGACAACCTGGAAGAAATGGACAACTTCCTAAACACCCACACTCTTCCAAAACTCAATCAGGAGGAAATAGAAAGCTTGAACAGACCATAACCAGTGAAGAAATTGAATCAGTTATCAAAAATCTCCCAACAAATAAGAATCCAGGACCAGATGGCTTCCCAGGGGAGTTCTGCCAGATGTTTAAAGCAGAGATAATACCTATCCTTCTCAAGCTATTCCAAGAAATAGAAAGGGAAAGAAAACTTCCAGAGTCATTCTATGAAGCCAGTATTACTTTGATTCCTAAACCAGACAGAGACCCAGTAAGAAAAGAGAACTACAGGCCAATATCCCTGATGAATATGGATGCAAAAATTCTCAATAAGATACTAGCAAATCGAATTCAACGGCATATAAAAAGAATTATTCACCATGATCAAGTGGGATTCATTCCTGGGATGCAGGGCTGGTTCAACATTCGCAAATCCATCAACGTGATACATCACATTAACAAAAAAAAGATAAGAACCATATGATCCTGTCAATGGATGCAGAAAAGGCCTTTGACAAAATTAAAAATAGACCTACTCTATGACCCAGCAATATCACTGCTAAGAATTTACCCAAGGGATACAGGAGTACTGATGCATAGGGGCACTTGTACCCCAATGTTTATAGCTGCACTCTCAACAATAGCCAAATTGTGGAAAGAGCCTAAATGTCCATCAACTGACGAATGGATAAAGAAATTGTGGTTTATATACACAATGGAGTACTACATGGCAATAAGAAAGAACAAAACATGGCCCTTTGTAGCAACGTGGATGGAACTGGAGAATGTGATGCTAAGTGAAATAAGCCATACAGAGAAAGACAGATACCATATGGTTTCACTCTTATGTGGATCCTGAGAAACTTAACAGAAACCCATGGGGGAGGTGAAGGAAAAAAAAAAGAGGTTAGAGTGGGAGAGAGCCAAAGCATAAGAGACTCTTAAAAACTGAGAAGAAACTGAGGGTTGATGGGGGGTGGGAGGGAGGGGAGGGTGGGTGATGGGTATTGAGGAGGGCACCTTTTGGGATGAGCACTGGGTGTTGTATGGAAACCAATTTGACAATAAATTTTATATATTGAAAAAAAAGAAAAAAAAGAATAAAAAGAATAAAATATGCACAAAAGTAGAGAATACAGTAGAAAAAATTAAAGAAAAATATTTTCAATTAAACTTTAAAAGAAATATGAATTTTTTCATTTTCTGTATTTAAGAAAAAGGAAAAAGAAAAAAGATAAAAAAGAACCAAATAAAAGAAATAAATTGTTCGAAAATTTGAAAAAGTGAATACACTGTAGTAGACTGAAATAAAATGATCGGAGTTAGATAGAATTTGAAAAAAATTACATACAGGCAAAAAATATAGTAATAAAATTAAATAAAAATATTTTAAAAGATATTGAATGTAAAAATAAGGTTTTTCTCTTCCTTCATTCAAGAAAAAGAATAGAAATGAAAAAGAGAAAAAAAGAAAAAAACGAAGAATAAAGGAAATTGGTTGAAAATTTGAAAAGGTGAGTACCCTGAAGTAAAGTAAAGGGCACTAAAATGAAATGATGGAAGTAAAGTAGAATTTGAAAAAAAATACACAAAAGTAAAAAATATAGTAACAAAATTAAATACAGATATTTCTAATAAAAATTGAAAATGAAAATGTGTTTTTTCTCTTTCTGTATTCAAGATAAAGAAAAAAATATTGTAGAAGAAAAAAAGGAAAAAGAGAAAAAAATGGAAAAAAATTGAAAAAATTTGAATAGGTGAATCTGTTAACAGATTGAAGTAGGACTGAAATTACTTCGTTTTCCCCTAGAGGTCAGTCCATGTAGCTCTTTATAGTCCATAAATTAAGCTGGTGGTGAGGCTTGTGTTCCAGAAGAGCAAAGTTGACCCATTTGGGTGGAGCTCGGTGTAACAGCTCCACTCTCAACTAGATAGCGCTACTCACTTACTTGGGTGGATTGTTGCGATGCGTGTAGTTGTGCATGTGCATGTGCATGCACGGGAGCAGTGAAAATGATGCCACCCAGCTACCCAGTCTGTTTTCCTGGATAAGCATTCACGCACTGGTCCTCCGACTTCAGCTCTCATCCACTCCCAGCTTTTTCACTCTCTGTGACCAGGCCCCAGTCAGTACCTCTCTCCCAAGTTTTGTCTCAGATGTGGTTGTTTTCCCCGGCCCCTTACTTCTGAAGGACTGCGGCTTTGACCTGCTCCTCCCCTCCATATGCAGGACGGTATGACCAAGCAATAGCTGAATGAGCAATGGCCAAATGTCGGCTGCACCCAGGAAGGCCAGATGGACCCTGCTGTTGCCGGTACCCGAGACTGCAGCCAGGTGCCAGCCCGCCCCCCCAAAATATTGTGAGACAGTGTAGAGTCAGTGTTTCAGGGACCATGGAAAATTGCAACACACTTCTGGCACCAGGCTTCACCCTCAACAACCTTGCCCCAGCATCAGTGAATTTGGCTGCCTTCTGGGATCTGCTGGGACCAGGTGTATTCAACTGTCTCTACCAAATGTCCTTCCAGCAGTGGAACTGCTTTTCCCCTTGTGGTCTGAGAACCTCCTGGACCCCACTCTGTTCCTAGGGATTCATTTTTCCCATCAGAGCACCACCAGGTATTGAGCTGCAGTTTTGCAGCCTTTGTGGTCCTCTGGTTTACAGTCTTAATGGAATTTAAACCCTCTCCTTTCTCCTTTCTCCCTTTTTAGTTTAGTTGCTGTGGCTGTTTCCAATTTTCCATTTTCTCTCCAGCTGTTTTTGGGGAGGGGTGCTTTTCCCATATGCTCCCCACTCCCCAGTCTCTGCCCTCTCTCCTCCCACAAAAGGGGTTCCCGAACTTTCACAGCTTCTTGCTCCACAAGTTCAGCACTTCATGTCGAGTACCTGCTGAAATCTGTGGTTCACGTTGTGCAGATTGTTGTGTTAATCTTCCAATCAGTTTTCTAGGTGTGCAGGATGGTTTAGTGTTGGTCTGGCTGTATTTCATGGACGTGAGACATACCAAAAGCTTCCATGCTGTTCTGCCCTCTTGGCTCCTCCTGAAAACTTTTTCAACCCATTCATTCTTTGGTAGGGTGTTCTTTAACCTCCATGCTTTTGGAGGTTTTCCAGATTTTTCCTGTGGTTGATTTCAAGTTCCATAGCATTGTTGTCTGAAAGTATGTATGGTATGATCTCAATTCTTGTATACTTATGAATGGCTGTTTGTGACCCAGTATGTGATCTATCTTGGAGAATGTTCCATGTGCACTTGAGAAGAAAGTATATTCTGTTGCTTTGGGATGCAGAGTTCTAAATAGATCTGTCAAGTCCATCTGATCAAATGTATCATTCAGGGCCCTAGTTTCATTATTGATCCTGTGTATAGATGATCTATCCATTTCTGTAAGTGGAGTATTAAAGTCCCCTGCGATTACCACATTCTTATCAATAAGGTTACTTGTTTGTGATTAATTGTTTTATATATTTGGGGGCTTTCATATTTGGTGCATAGACATTTATAATTGTTAGCTCTTCCTGATGGATATACCCTGTAATTATTATATAATGCCCTTCTTCATCTCTTGTTACAGCCTTTAATTTAAAGTCTAGTTTGTCTGATATAAGTATGGCTACTCCAGCTTTCTTTTGACTTCCAGTAGCATGATAAATAGTTCTCTATCCCCTCACTCTCAATCTGAAGGTGTCCTCAGGTCTAAAATGGGTCTCTTGTAGATAGCAAATAGATGGGTCTTGTTTTTTTATCCATTCTGATACCCTATGTCTTTTGGTTGGAGCACTTAGTCCATTTACATTCATTGTTATTATCGAAAGATATGGGTATAGAGTCATTTTGATGTCTGTAGGTTTCATGCTTGTAGTGATGTGTCTGGTACTTTGTGATCCTTGCAGCATTTCACTCACAGAATCCCCCTTAGGATCTCTTGTAGGGCTGGTTTAGTGGTGATGAATTCCTTCAGTTTCTGTTTGTTTGGGAGATCCTTTATCTCTCTTTATATTCTGAATGACAGACTTGCTGGATAAAGGTTTCTCGGCTGCATATATTTTCTGTTCATCACATTGAAGATTTCCTGCCATTCCTTTCTGGCCTGCCAAGTTTCAGTAGATACATCTGCCACTACTCTTATGTGTCTACCTTTGTAAGTTATAACATGTTTATCTTTATCTTCTTTCAGAATTTTCTCTTTATCCTTGTATTTTGGCAGTTTCACAGTGATATGTCATGCAGAAGATCGATTCAAGTTACATCTGAAGGGAGTTCTCTGTGCCTCTTGGATTTCAATGATTTTTCCTTCCCCAGATCAAGGTAGTTCTCAGCTATGACTTGTTCAAGCACACCTTCAGCACATTTCTCTCTCTTCCTCTGAAATTCCTATGATATGGATGTTGTTCCATTTGATTGCAGCACTTAGTTCTCTAATTCTCCCCTCATACTCCTGGATTTTTTATCTCTCTTTTTCTCAGCTTCCTCTTTTTCCATAATTTTATCTTCTAATTCACCTATTCTCGCCTCTGCCTTTTCAATTTGTGCTATGGCCACCTCCATTTTATTTTGCACCTCATTTACAGCATTTTTTAACTCCTTATGACTATTTCTTAGTCGCTTGATCTCTGTAGCAATAGATTCTCTGCTGTCCTCTATGCTTTCTTTCAAGTCCAGCGATTAATTTTATGACTATTATTCTAAATTCTTGTTCTGTTATATTGCTTAAATCATTTTTGGTCAATTCGTTAGTTGTCACTACTTCCTGGAGTTTCTTTTGAGGAGAATTCTTCTGTTTCCTCATCTTAGGTAGTCCCTGTGGTGGCTCCAAACTGCAGGGCACTTCTCCTGTGCTGTCCAGAGTAACTTGTGTTGGTGGGCGCAGCTGCATTGAGACCAGATTTCTGTCCCCAGCTCACCACTGGGACACAGTAAGACTGGTGTGTACCTTATGCTCCCCTCTCCCAGGGACAGGACTCACTGTGACGTAGTGTGGCCCCTGTCTGGGCTGCTTGCATACTTACAGGCTTGTGGTGCTGCTTCGATGTGATCTGGCCAAGTGCATATTAGCGGGGGTGGATCCTCAAGGTGCACAGGGGCAAGAGGGGCAAGCTTAGCTACCTTTTTCATTGGTGGTCACCTGCGGGAGGGGCTCTGCTGCACCAGAAAAGAGGCAGGCTCCTCGGAGGGCTGGATCCACAGAAGCACAGTGTTGGGCGTTTGCATGGTGCCATCAATTTCAGTGACGGGAACTGGTTCCCTTTGAAATTACGGCTGGGGGATGAGAGAATGAAATGGTGCTTGCCAGTGCCTTTTCCCCCGCTGAGCTGAGCTCTGTCTTCCTGGGCTCAACAACTATCCCTCCTGGGGTCCTCTCACCCTTCCTGCTCTCTGAGAGCAGACATATTAACTTTTAACATTTCAGATATTAAGTGCTGCTGGCTGTCAGAATTCATGGAATCCAGCCCCTCCACTTTTGCAAGCTAGACTTCAGGGGCTCTGCCTTGTTCGGTGTCCTGCCCTTCCACTGCCCCAGCTCACTTCCGCCAGTCCGTGTAGCATGCACCATCTCTCCACCCTTCCTACCCTCTTCTGTGGGACTCTTGTCTAAGCTTGGCCCCAAGAGTCCATTCTGCTAGTCTTCTGGCAGCTTTCTTGGTTATTTAGGCAGATGAGGGTGGAATCTAAGTAATCAGCAGGAAGAGGTGAGCCCACTTCCTCCCACGCTGTCATCTTCTCCAGCTCCTCCAAGTTGTCATTGTTTTTCTTCCACAATTTTTTATAGGCTTTCTCCTCTCAGCTAATTAGATTTCCTTCTCTAAAATATCCTTATATTTTGCTGAAAGTAAACTTAGCACTCTCCTCTGGAATGTGTGGTGAACTTAACACTGGTTCAAAATTATCAGAGGGGTAAAAGGTCTCCTTTTAGCTGAGCCCTTAACGGGGATATGTCCTCTGGGAAACTGCAAAGCAAGAAGAAAGTGGGTGAGGAGGGCAATTATGTCCCCATTATATTTGAGGTATGCATGCTTTCAGCTACAGTTTTGTTGTTCCATGAACAACAGTAATTTAAGAATTCAGACTTTAATGATTATGTATTGCTTGACTTCCCTCTTTTCCTCAGACCAGCTCTACCCTTAACTCTCCTCACTTTTCCATACTTCTCTTTAGTTTCACCCTATTCTACCCCACATTCTTCTCAGCCCCAGCTTTCCAAACCCTCTGTTGTTGTTGTTGTAGTTGTTGTTTTACTAGGAGCAGTGAGGGTGGAGCCCTCTTACTGTGGCTTTTCCTCCCCTCTCTCTAGTCCTCAAACTGGGCTCCACCCTAGTAGTTTGTCAGCTGGCTTTCAAAAAAAAAAGGAAGGAGAAGCAGAAGGATGAAGAGGAGGGGAAGAGGAAAAAGGAAGAACAGCATCATGTGGGCCCTGATACACTAAGTATCTGCATATCTTTGAGCTGCTGTTCTTTAGGTTCCATGCCTAATTTAACTCTTATACTCATCAACTGTGTCTTTGGGTATAGAGGAAAGCATAGGCTGTTACTTCAAGCAGGCCATCTCCCTAAGACTTAGGATGGGATGAAAGGAGCCGAAGATATTGCAAGTCGTTATTCAGTTTATGCTTTAAGCCAGCTTATACAAAAGAGAGCCTGTGGTTCTTCCTAGAAGGAGAGAGAAACTGATAACAACTTTTAGTTCTTCATACATCCTCCTACACACCCTTTTTTATGACTTCTACAGTGCCAGCCACATGATGATTATTGATGTGTCAAGAGGCAAAGAATATAAAGGAAAAGCTGTGCCTTTGCCCTTACCTATGGTCATGGGGTACACAGTTCCCTGTGAGCCACATTTGAGTCGTAATTTGAGACAGAAGCCAAGTCTAAAAGACTAAAGGGAAATATGGACTAACGTGCTGTGTTTCATTAACTAAATTTTCCTTCACCAGAGCTTCTTGCAAATATGAATGTTATCATTTCTCCCCCTAACAGCATGGTTCTTGGTAGAGTGCAGTGCTTAACACATTTTATTGACTAAATGGATAGAAGAATGGACAGGGAAGAATATTGTGTTTATTTTCCAAGTTTCAATAATTTATTTATGCTTTTCAAAATTTGAATTTGCCATATGAGGTTTTAGTTTTCCCCACAAATAAAGTTGAGGAAGTATTACTAAAAAGCAAAGAAATAAACAAAAAAAACCCCTAGGGTTTAAAATAAATTAAAGACTGTTAATAAGAATGTAAACTGTTTAACTATCTGAAGATGGATATTGCTTTTTAAAAAGCTTTTACAGATTGGACAAGGGACTCATTATTACCTTGAAGCACACCTAGCCTACACAAGGAATTGTATTGGCTACTCTTTAAATTTTATTTCAGTTATATGCTGATTTTCATCTGCATATCACAAAAATGGTTTAATTCTTGCTATAGACAGTTCATTGTCCTTTCATGAACTTGAATCTAATAGAATATTTTCTACTATTGTTGAAAATAACATTTGTTGGAGTGATGGGAATCCTATGTTGTGTAGAACTCCCAAAATTTTATACACTGAGATTCTAAGTCTCCATGGGATAAAGTGATTCATTTTTAAAGAATGTGTGGAGAGTTGTACACTTGCCTATATGGATCCATGCCAATATATCTTACCTTGATAGCTAGGCAGATGGTGGAAAAACATGATATAGTAAGACAGGGAGTTCTTTATAACCCCTACTGCAAGGATATTCTTTCATTCAATAGGGATATTATTTCATTCAACAAATTCATATGCATGTTAACTTAATCTCTTTCCCTTAAATTTTCTCATATGTAAAATGGGGGTAGTTACAATACCTACCCATAGGTTATTAGAAGGATTCAATAACTTTATGTGTGTACATAAAATATATAACATATGTGCATAATATGTATATACACATATATATGAATATAATTCAGTGACTTTAAGTGTATATAAAATATGTAACATGCGTATATATATCAGATATATGTATATATAATAGAGAAACAGAGGGAGAGAGACAGAGATGCTTAGAACAGAATTTGGCACATAGTTAATGCTCAATAACTGTTATTGTGAATAATAATACCGGATACCCACGTTACAGAAATGATAATGCCTAGTGCCTAAACTCAGGAACTTTATAATGTAGTGGGGTGAGGCAATTCTGTCAACAAATATGGTAGAAAAGAGCACAGAGGAAGCAATGGTCAGTTTACATGAAGGAATTAAGGAGGGAAGGTGGATAGAGATCTTAGGCCATTTCAAATAAAGAAAGCAAGATTAGCCAAAGTATAGAGGATGGAAGAAGCCTGTCATTCTCAGGGATTTGTAATACAGGTAAGCAGCAAAACCTCTGCTGCTTGAGAAGTAGAGTGCAGATCACAGCAGGTCAAAGATGATTCCCAGGGTGCTGCCTTAGATGCTGAGGTGCCTGGTGATGCCATTCAAGTAGTAAGTTGGTGAAATACAGCAGGAATAACAGAGAGTTTGGGACAGAGTAAGAGAAGATTATTAGAAGGCATTCAGGTAGAAATATTAAACCAGTGGGCATATATGTGTTTGGAAGTACTGGGCTCTGAATCTCAAATTCCTTATTTGAAAGAAAGGGGGCAGTCTTGGGGACTATCATAGTACTTACTTTCCAGGGTTGTTATATAGCCTGGATAACAGGTTGTCACCTAGCCCAGTGACTTCCCCATATTAGGTACTGAATACACAGCAGCTATTATTTATTCTGCCCCTCTGCTCTATCTCTCCCCCTGCTTTGTTTCTTACTTCTCTTTCCTCTTTAAAATAATTGTGGTAGAGGGGCACCTGGGTGGCTCAGTCAGTGAAGCGTATGGTTTTGGTCATGATCTCATGGTTCATGAGTTTGAGCCTTGGATCAGACTCTGTGCTGACAACTCAGAGCTTGGAGCCTGCTTCAGATTCTGTGTCTCCCTCTCCCTCTGCCCCTTGCCGGGTCACACTCTGTCTCTCTCTGTGTGTGTCTCAAAAATAAATAAACATTTAAAAAAATTTTTAAGAATTGTGTTAGAGAAGAGACACTGAAAAGCGCTTGTGGTTGTTTGTGACTTCCTGACCTCATTTTAAAGTGAGCTGGAGAAAGACTTCCAGGTAAGGGCAAAGAAATCCTGGAAATGTGACTGTTATCCTATGGATTCAGCTCTACAGGAATCTTTACTATGCACAGCTGACAGGCAGTCTCAGGGGGTTGAGAACTCCATTCTTACAGGTCTGGTATCTGGGAGATTAAAAGCTTTCTGTATTCACAATTCCATCAACTCTTTCTTTCCCACCCACTCTCAGTTCCTTCGCTTATCCCTTATGAGAAAATTCCACCAGCTCCATTTTCCTTTGCTCTTAGTCTCCTCCCTTAGAAGATACTGTGACCTCATGGAAGCCGAAGACAAAGGATGGGTGTGTGACTGCTGATTGGGAAGAAAAAAGTTCCGATACTAGAGACTGGGTAGCAGTGTGATGTCATTTTCACCACTCCCAAGCATGTGCCTACACACCTACAAGCTCCACAAGGATCCACCCCAGTAAGCTAAGCAGCGCCATCTAGTGGTGAACAGAGCTGGTAACCAACACCCGCCAAACTGGGCCAACCTCACTCTTCACGAACACAAGTCTCACCACCTGCTTAGTTTATGGACTATAAAATGCTTCATAGTTTGATTTATAGGGGAAAATGAAGTAATTCCAGTTGTATTTAAGTCTGTTAGCCAGTCCATCTATTCAATTTTCTTTCTTCTTTCTCTTGTTTCTTTTCTTTTTCTTGAATACAGAAACAGAAAAAAAATAATTTTTTATTTTCAATTTTTATTAAAGTATTTTCTTTAATTATTTTCTAGTATATATTTTACATTTGTGTAAATTTTTCAAATTCTATTTCTATTTTTACTAGTCTACTTCAGTGTATTCATTTCTTCAAATTTTCAAATGATTTCTTTGTCTTCCCCCTTTTCCATTTTTTCTCTCTAATCCATCAAGCTATTTTCAACACAGAGACCAAATCACCTAGGATCTAGCATCATTTATTCAATTTTTATGTGTGTGTGTGTTTGTTTTCAATTTGTTAATTTTAATATTTTTTTAATTTTGATTTTTCTAATTTTAATATTTTCTACCTCATTAATTCCTTTTATTACTTCAAAATGACAAATGAGGGAATTAACCCCAAAAGAAAGATCAGGAAGAAACGACAGCCAGGGACTTAACCAACACAGATACAAGCAAGATGTCTGAACCAGAATTCAAAATCACGATAAAAAGAATACTAGCTGGAGTTGAAAATAGATTAGAATTCCTTTCTACAGAGATAAAAGTAGTAGAAGCTAGTCAGGATGAAATAAAATGCTATAAATGAGCTACAATCTCGAATGGAGGCCATGGTGGCAAGGAAGGATGAGGCAGAACAGAGAATCATCAATATAGAGGACAAACTTATGGAGAATAATGAAACAGAAAAAACGAGGGAGATTAAGGCAAAAGAGCATGATTTAAGAAGTAGAGAAATCAGTGACTCATTAAAAAGAAACATCATCAGAATCATAGGGGTCCCAGAAGAGGAAGAGAGAGAAATAGGGGTAGAAGGGTTATGTGAGCAAATCATAGTGGAAAATTTCCTAACCTGGGGAAAGACACAGACATCAAAATTCAGGAAGCACAGATGACTCCCATAAGATTCAACAAAAACTGACCATAAACAAGGCGTATCATAGTCAAATTCACAAAATACTCAGGCAAGGAGAGAGTCATGAAAGCAGCAAGGGGAAAAAAGTCCTTAACTTACAAGGGAAGACAGATCAGGTTTGCAACAGACCTATCCACAGAAGCTTGGCAGGCCAGAAAGGAGTGGCAGGATATATTCAATGAGTTGAATCAGAAAAATATGCAGCCAAGAATTCTTTATCAATCAAGGCTGTCATTCAAAATATAAGAAGAGATAAAATGTTTCCCAGACGAAAAAAAAAATTAAGGGAATTTGTGACCACTAAACCAGCCCTGCAAGAAATTTTAAGGGGGACTCTCAGAGTGGAAAAAAGATTTAAAATATAAATTTTAAAAAAACAAATAAATAAAGACCAAAGTCTAGAAAGGACCAGACATCACCACCAGAAACTCCAACTCTACAAGCAACATAGTGGCAATAAATTCATATCTTTCGGTACTCACTCTAAATGCCAATGGATTAAATGCTCTGATCAAAATCATAGGGTAACATAATGGATAAGAAAACAAGATCCATCTATATGCTGTTTACAGGAGACCCACGTTAGACCTAAAGACACCTTCAGATTGAAAGTAAGGGAATGGAGAAACATCTATCATGCTAATGGTCAACAAAAGAAAGCCAGAGTAGCCATACTTATATCAGACAATCAAGACTTTAAAATACTGTATCAAGAGATAAAGAAGGGAATTATATAATATTAGGGGTCTATCCACCAAGAAGACCTAACAATTGAAAATATTTATGCACCAAATGTGTAGAAACTTAAATACATAAATCAATTAATCACAAACATAAAGAAACTCATTGATAGTAATACCATAATAGTAGGGGACTTCAATACACCACTCACAACAATGGACAAATCATCTAAACAAAAAAGTCAACAAGGAAACAATGGCTTTGAATGACACACTGGACCAGATGGACTTCACAGATATATGCAGAACATTTCATCCTAAAGCAGCAGAATATACATTCTTCTCCAGTGCACATGGAACGTTCTCCAGAATAGACCATACACTGGGACACAAATAAGCCCTAAGTAAGAAAAAAAAATCGATTTCATACTGTGCATATTTTCAGACTACAATGCTATGAATGTGGAAATCAAGCATGTGAGAAAATTTGGAAAGGTAACAAAGATTTGGAGATTAAAAACATCCTACTAAAGAACAAATAGGAAAACCAAAAAGTTAAAGAGGAAATTAAAAAGTACATGGAAGCCAATGAAAATGATAACACCACAGCCCAAAACCTCTAGGACGCAGCAAAGGCGGTCATAAGGGGAGAGTATATAGCAATTCAGGCCTTCCTAAAGAAGGAAGAAAGATCTCAGATACACAAACTAACCTTATGCCTTAAGGAGCTGGGAAATGAACAGCAAATAAAACCCAAAACCAGCAGCAGACAGGAAATAATAAAGATTAGAACAGAAATCAATGCTATTGAAACAAACAAACAAACAAACAACAACACAAAAAAAAACAGTAGAAGAGATCAATGAAACCAGAAGTGGCACTTTGAACTAATTAACAAAATTGATACACCACTAGCCAGTTTGATCAAGGAGAAAAAGGAAAGGATCCAAATAAGTAAAATCAAGAACGAAAGAGGAGAGATCACAACCAACACAACAGAAACAAAAACAATAATAAGAGAATCTTATGAGCAATTATAGGCCAATAAAATGGGCAATCTGGAAGAAATGAACAAATCCTAGAAACATATACACTACCAAAACTGAAACAGGAAGAAATAGAAAATTTGAACAGACCTATAACTAGTAAGGAAATTGAATTAGTAATCAAAAATCTCCCAAAAAACAAGAGTCCAGGGCCAGATGGCTTTCCAAGGGAATTCTACCAAACATTTAAGGAAGAGTTACCACCTATTCTCTTGAAACTGTTCCAAAAAAATTGAAGTGGAAAAAAAACCTGCCAAACTCTTTCTTTTTATTGTCTTTTTTTCTTTTCTTTTATTATTTTTTTTCAATATATGAAATTTATTGTCAAATTGGTTTCCATAAAACACCCAGTGCTCATCCCAAAATGTGCCCTCCTCAATACCCATCACCCACCCTCCCCTCCCTCCCACCCTCCATCAACCCTCAGTTTGTCCTCAGTTTTTAAGAGTCTCTTATGCTTTGGCTTTCTCCCACTCTAACTTCTTTTTTTTTCCTTGCCCTCCCCCAGGGGTTCCTGTTAAGTTTCTCAGGATCCACATAAGAGTGAAACCATATGGTATCTGTCTTTCTCTGTATGGCTTATTTCACTTAGCATCACACTCTCCAGTTCCATCCACGTTGCTACAAAGGGCCAGATTTCATTCTTTCTCATTGCCACATAGTATTCCATTGTGTATATAAACCACAATTTCTTTATCCATTCATCAGCTGATGGACATTTAGGCTCTTTCCATAATTTGGCTATTGTTGAGAGTGCTGCTATAAACATTGGGGTACAAGTGCCCCTATGCATCAGTACTCCTGTATCTCTTGGGTAAATTCCTAGCAGTGCTATTGCTGGGTCATAGGGTAGGTCTATTTTTAATTTTTTGAGGAACCTCCACACTGTTTTCCAGAGCAGCTACACCAGTTTCCATTCCCACCAACAGTGCAACAGGGTTCCCGTTTCTCCACATCCTCTCCAGCATCTATAGTCTCCTGATTTGTTCATTTTGGCCACTCTAACTGGCGTGAGGTGATATCTGAGTGTGGTTTTGATTTGTATTTCCCTGATAAGGAGCGGCATTGAGCATCTTTTCATGTGCCTGTTGACCATCCTGATGTCTTCTTTAGAGAAGTGTCTACTCATGTTTTCTGCCCATTTCTTCACTGGGTTATTTGTTTTTCTGGTGTGGAGTTTGTGGAGCTCTTTATAGATTTTGGATACTAGCCCTTTGTCCGATATGTCATTTGCAAATATCTTTTCCCATTCCGTCGGTTGCCTTTTAGTTTTGTTGGTTGTTTCCTTTGCTGTGCAGAAGCTTTTTATCTTCATAAGGTCCCAGTAATTCATTTTTGCTTTTAATTCCCTTGCCTTTCAGGATGTGTCAAGTAAGAGATTGCTATGGCTGAGGTCAGAGAGGTCTTTTCCTGCTTTCTCCTCTAGTGTTTTGATGGTTTCCTGTCTCACATTCAGGTCCTTTATCCATTTTGAGTTTTTGTGAATGGTGTGAGAAAGTGGTCTAGTTTCAACCTTCTGCATGTTGCTGTCCAGTTCTCCCAGCACCATTTGTTAAAGAGACTGTCTTTTTTCCATTGGATCTTCTTTCCTGCTTTGTCAAAGATTAGTTGGCCATACGTTTGTGGGTCCAGGTCTAGGATTTCTATTCTATTCCATTGGTCTATGTGTCTGTTTTTGTGCCAATACCATGCTGTCTTGATGAGTACAGCTTTGTAATAGAGGCTAAAGTCTGGGATTGTGATGCATCCTGCTTTGGTCTTCTTTTTCAACATTACTTTGGCTATTCGGGGCCTTTTGTGGTTCCATATGAATTTTAGGATTGCTTGTTCTAGTTTCGAGAAGAATGCTGGTGCAATTTTGATTAGGATTGCATTGAATGTGTAGATAGCTTTGGGTAGTATTGACATTTTGACAATATTTATTCTTCCAATCCTTGAGCAGGGAAGGTCTTTCCATTTCTTTATAACTTCTTCAATTTCCTTCATAAGCTTTCTATAGATTTCAGCATACAAATTTTTTACATCTTTGGTCAGGTTTATTCCTAGGTATGTTATGCTTCTTGGTGCAATTGTGAATGGGATCAGTTTCTTTATTTGTCTTTCTGTTGCTTCATTGTTAGTGTATAAGAATGCAACTGATTTCTGTACATTGATTTCGTATCCTGCAACTTTGCTGAATTCATGTATCAGTTCTAGCAGATTTTTGGTGGAGTCTATCGCATTTTCCATGTATAGTATCATGTCATCTGCAAAAAGTGAAAGCTTGACTTCATCTTGCCAATTGTGATGCCTTTGATTTCCTTTTGTTGTCTGATTGCTGGTGCTAGCACTTCCAACACTATGCAAAACAACAGCGGTGAGAGTGGGCATCCCTGTCGTGTTCCTGATCTCAGGGAAAAAGCTCTCAGTTTTTCCCCATTGAGGATGATGTTAGCTGTGGGCTTTTCATAAATGGCTTTTATGATCTTTAAGTATGTTCCTTCTCTCCCGACTTTCTCAAGGGTTTTTATTAAGAAAAGGTGCTGGATTTTGTCAAAGGCCTTTTCTGCATCGATTGACAGGATCATATGGTTCTTATCTTTTCTTTTACTAATGTGATGTATCACGTGGATGGATTTGCAAATGTTGAACCAGCCCTGCATCCCAGGAATGAATCCCACTTGATCATGGTGAATAATTCTTTTTATATGCTGTTGAATTCGATTTGCTAGTATCTTATTGAGAATTTTTGCATCCATATTCATCAGGGATATTGGCCTTCAGGTCTCTTTTTTTATTGGGTCTCTGTCTGGTTTAGGAATCAACGTAATACTGGCTTCATAGAATGACTCTGGAAGTTTTCCTTCCCTTTCTATTTCTTGGAATAGCTTGAGAAGGATAGGTATTATCTCTGCTTTAAACGTCTGGTAGAACTCCCCTGGGACGCCATCTGGTCCTGGACTCTTGTTTGTTGGGAGATTTTTGATAACCGATTCAATTTCTTCGCTGGTTACAGTCTGTTCAAGCTTTATATTTCCTCCTGATTGAGTTTTGGAAGAGTGTGGGTGTTCAGGAATTTGTCCATTTCTTCCCGGTTGTCCAATTTGTTGGCATATAATTTTTCACAGTATTCCCTGATAATTGTTTGTATCTCTGAGGGATTGGTTGTAACAATTCCATTTTCATTCATGATTTTATCTAGTTGGGTCATCTCCCTTTTCTTTTTGAGAAGCCTGGCTAGTCAATTTTGTTCATTTTTTCATAAAAACAACTCTTGGTTTCGTTGATCTGCTCTACAGTTTTTTTAGATTCTATATTGTTTATTTCTGCTCTGATCTTTATTATTTCTCTTCTTCTGATGGGTTTAGGCTGACTTTGCTGTTCTCCTTCTATTTCCTTTAGGTGTGCTGTTAGATTGTGTATTTGGGATTTTTCTTGTTTCTTGAGATAGGCCTGGATTGCAATGTATTTTCCTCTCAGGACTGCCTTCGCTGTATCCCAAAGCATTTGGATTGTTGTATTTTCATTTTCATTTGTTTCCATATATTTTTTAATTTCTTCTCTAATTGCCTGGTTGACCCATTCATTCTTTAGTACGGTGTTCTTTAACCTCCATGCTTTTGGAGGTTTTTCAGACTTTTTCCTGTGGTTGATTTCAAGCTTCATAGAATTGTTGTCTGAAAGTATGCATGGTATGATTTCAATTCTTGTATACTTATGAAGGGCTGTTTTGTGACCCAGTATATGATCTATCTTGGAGAATGTTCCACGTGCACTTGAGAAGAAAGTATATTCTGTTGTTTTGGGATGCAGAGTTCTAAATATATCTGTCAAGTCCATCTGATCCAATGTCTCATTCAGGGCCTTTGTTTCTTTATTGACCGTGTGTCTAGATGACCTATCCATTTCTGTAAGTGGAGTGTTAAAGTCCCCTGTAATGACCACATTCTTATCAATAAGGTTGCTTTTGTTTATGAGTAATTGTTTTATATATTTGGGGGCTCCCATATTTGGCGCATAGACATATATAATTGTTAGCTCTTCCTGATGGATAGACCCTGTGCTTATTATATAATGTCCTTCTTCATCTCTTGTTACAGCCTTTAATATAAAGTCTCGTTTGTCTGATATAAGTATGGCTACTCCTGCTTTCTTTTGACTTCCAGTGGCATGATAAATAGTTCTCCATTCCCTCACTCTCAATCTGAAGATGTCCTCAGGTCTAAAATGAGTCTCTTGTAGACAGCAAATAGATGGGTCTTGTTTTTTTTTTTTTTTTCCATTCTGATACCCTATGTCTTTTGGTTGGTGCATTTAGTACATTTACATTCAGCGTTATTATAGAAAGATATGGGTTTAGAGTCATTGTGATCTGTATGTTTTATGCTTGTAGCAATGTCTCTGGTACTTTGTCTCACAGGATCCCCCTTAGGATCTCTTGTAGGGCTCGTTTGGTGGTGAGGAATTCCTTCAGTGTTTGTTTGGGAAGACCTTTATCTCACCTTCTATTCTAAATGACAGACTTGCTGGATAAAGGATTCTCAGCTGCATATTTTTTCTGTTCATCACATTCACGATCTCCTGCCAATCCTTTCTGGCCTGCCAAGTTTCAGAAGAGAGATCAGTTACGAGTCTTATACGTCTCCCTTTATATGTTAGGGCATGTTTATCCCTTGCTGCTTTCAGAATTTTCTCTTTATCCTTGTATTTTGCCAGTTTCACTATGATATGTCATGCAGAAGATCGATTCAAGATACGTGTGAAGGGAGTTCTCTGTGCCTCTTGGATTTCAATACCTTTTTCCTTCCCCAGTTCAGGGAAGTTCTCAGCTATTATTTCTTCAAGTACACCTTCAGCACCTTTCCCTCTCTCTTCCTTCTCTGGAATACCAATTATGTGTATATTATTTTTTTTTAGTGCATCACTTAGTTCTCTAATTATCCCTCATACTCCTGGATTTTTTTTATCTCTCTTTCTCTCAGCTTCCTCTTCTTCCACAATTTTATCTTCTAGTTCACCTATTCTCTCCTCTGCCTCTTCAATCCGAGCTGTGGTCATTTCCATTTTGTTTTGCATCTCGTTTATAGCGTTTTTCAGCTCCTCCTGACTGTTCCTTATTCCCTTGATCTCTGTAGCAATAGGTTCTCTGCTGTCCTCTATACTGTTTTCAAGCCCAGGGATTAATTTTATGACTATTATTCTAAATTCACTTTCTGTTATATTATTTAAATCCTTTTTGATCAGTTCATTAGCTGTTGTTATAATACTTCATGGAAGGTTTGTTAGAGGGGCGATGGGCTAAATGGGTAAGCAGCATTAAGGAATATACTCCTGAAATCATTTTTGCACTTTTTGATAACTAAGTAGGATGTAAATTTAAAAAATAAAATTAAAAACAAAAAGAAGATACTGTGTCCTCGCTCTCCTGGCTGGTGTCATACTGTTACCATGGAGAGCAAGGAAGTTAAACAATGCTTCCAGTTGCCAGCTTTCTTGCTCTTCTCTTACCCCATTCCTCTCTTCTTATGGAGTCCCCCAAACCCCCCCCCCCCCGCATCCCTTTCATCCTTCTATGGTGAGTTAATTTTACCAGAATGTGTAGATGACCAAGCAGTGTGATTGTAAGCCTCCTCCTGGGAAGGATAAAGAACTGTAATTGGAGTTATATCTGCTGCTGCTGGAGACTGAGAGGAGGCTCCCAAGGGTGAGGTCAGAGCTCCCTGCTCAGAGCCCCACCACGCCCCCTCCCTTCTCCCTTCCTGTTTCAGCCCCACACTTCTCCACCTCCTCCCTTAGTGGCTGCCTGTCCCATTTTAGGAACTCCACCTTTACCAAAGTTACACCTCTTTGGGTCTAGCCAGGCCAGAGACAGAGTCACCGCATCCATTAAAGTTACCCAGTGAACAATTTAGGTTCTGATCCACATGAGCACGAGGTCCCCAATGGGACAACTAGATGCCTTTAAGAAACCTTGCCCCAGAGGGGAGCATGGGTGGCTCCGTGGGATAAGCATCTGACTCTTGATCTAGGCTCAGGACATGATCTCATGGTTCATGAATTCACCCTGCACTGGGCTCTGCACTGATGGTGCAGAGCCTACTTGAAATTCTGTCTCTCCTTCCCTCTGCCCCTCACCTGCTTGTGTGCTCTTCTCTCTCTCTCTCTCTCTCTCTCTCTCTTTCTCTCAAAATAAATAAACTTTAAAAAAATGGAAGAAACTTCCCCCACAGAACCAGCACCAATAAGTGACATTTTTTGCTGAAGCCTCTCCCCTGAGCAGAGTGTCTGGTGGTGTGCCTACATGTTTCTATGTTTCCACCAAATGTAGGCATGTTCTCCCTGCCATGGCGTTTTTGTTTTTGTTTTTGTTTTTTTGGTAGGCACTGGGGTGTGCGTTGTCAACTTGCAGCAGTAAAGGGATCACCTTGTAGTATCGTCTCGTGGGTTCCTTCCCTTAGTAATTTTATTTTATTTATTTTTATATGAAATTTATTGTCAAATTGGCTTACATACAACACCCAGTGCTCATCTCAAAAGGTGCCCTCCTCAATACCCATCACTCACCCACCCCTCCCTCCCACCCCCCATCAACCCTCAGTTTGTTCTCAGTGGTGGGTTCCTTTCTGTCTTGAAGGATTCCTTCTCAACCTCAACGTTTTTTCAAGTAGTATTTTGAGATTTGGCTTGGGTTTTTTAGCTCCTACCCCAGTCCTCTTTTTAAGGGTATATGGAGCTCAGAGATGGGTTGAAAGTGGGCCTGGCCAGAACTGAATTAGCAGAGGTGAAAAGGGAAACAGGAACCCCAGCCTTGGCCACTTACACCTTATTTTTAGCCAAGGAAAAGAGCTGCATTGGAAGCAGGGGGATGATACTTTTTAGGAAGTATATTTTGCTAATCTACCATCCACCAGAGTTTGGGGTTTGATGCCTGAGAGCTTTGTTTACCTTTTTCCAAGAGTAGCACAGCTGTGTCTGAATTGATTCCCTTTGCTCTGGCCCTCCTCCTCATTTTCCAGCCAGGAGGAAAACAGGAGGTGGGGGTAGAGAAAGAGAATGCAAGAGCTAGTTGCTCAGTGCGCTGACAGGGGCAGGTGTGAGATAAACAGCTGTTTAGCAATCAGCTCAGGAGTATGAGCCTCCCAGAGGACAGCATGAGCTTCAGATACTTCAGGAGTCACCAGCTAGAGACATGGGTGGTAAGTGATTCCCGGATTAGAACCCACTCACTCCTATCTCCTGGATCTCGGTTCTATCCCTCACTCCCATTTCTCTTTAGGTTTTAGCAGTGGACAGGCAGGTGGTTGAGGAATGAAGGATATAAACACTATATGGAATCAAATGAAACTCAAAGAAAAAATGACTGTTAAGGGTTGAACAAAGAGGGGCTAGGAAAGGGAGAAGGACTTTGGGGGAGACTCGAGGGAGAAATGAGGGGGGAGCATGAATGGATAGATTTGTCTAATTTAGTCTGCCCAGGCTTGGCATTCTCATTTCTCCTTAAGAAGAGGTTTGTCTTTGACTTAACTCTACACAGCCAAAGTTACAGCCAGAAAGAACAGGGTTCAGAAGGCCAATGTTCCCAAGGAACCCCCTAAGCAGTAGCAGGTACCTAGAGATGCTTCAAAAGGGAAAGAAGAGCAGGCAGAAGGTTAGGTTTCCAGGCTAAGCTAGTGGGCTCACTGAGCTGTGGAGCCCTGGAGGCCGCCTTTGGGTAGGAGCTGCTTTGGGCATGCCGGCCCTTTAAGGAGGGGCTGGACTTGGTTAGAGGAGGAACCTAGGTCCTAACCAGGCTCCTTAAGACATGGCCATGGGAGTTGGCTCATCCGTGTAGGTAGAAGATTGGGCTAAATTCCTGAGGTTGCTGTAGTGAATTAACTTGCAATGGTGATTTGGAAGAATTGTCTTTTTGTGGGCTTTTTCTTTAATTCTAAGAATTTGAGGAAATATAAATAGAAAAAAATATGTAAAATTCACTCTTTGGAAGAAATAAATCCAAACAAATGGTAAGGGAATGATCACATATTTCCTTTGGCATTGTCTTTATTGTAAAGAGAAAACATTTATTAAGCACCTGTATGATGTCGCTCAGTGTGATAATAATCGTACAAAGAGAATAATCTCAAAGTTTGAATTAGATACTGATACAGACTGTGATGGTGTAGAGTAACAGACAGATCTGATTTGAAACCCAAAGCAGATTTACTTACTGATTACTTACTAGATGCATGAACCTTGGGCATTGCTTTTCTCCTCTAGAGAATGTGGATTGATTATCTTATCTCAAAAGATATTTGAGTAGATTAAATACCATAGTGTATGTGACAGAGGCTGCATATGTATCTTAGTTTTACTTCATTTTCCTATTCAGTTTGAGACTCTTTCTCTGCAGCACTACTGATATAATTAGTGTTTTGCTGTTTTGTAAAATTTCTTGCAGATGGGGTGAAAGGAGACCTCAGAAGAATGAATTAGCTTGCCCTATGGCTGAGGCTAGAATAATGGTTTTATTTGCTTGTGATTTAACATTGTTCCCACTGGACTTTAGCACCCCTGAGAGAAAGGGCCTCTGGCCTGCCTTTCACCCTCGTTCTTTGGGCAACTTAACCAGGATGATATAACCAACAGGACCTTTGGACAACAGGAACTAGTGACTCACAAATGACCTCATCCCATTCTTCAGAATTTGTGAGGGGATCCCTTGTATATGAGGGTTGTTAATCTTTGGTGACTGTTGGGGACACAGAGAATGGGCTGGGAACAGTGTCTTCAGGTTATCTTTGAGGACAGAGAGCAGAAAACAGGAAGGATAGAAATATAAATTCAAAAGTAAAAGTGACATGTATATCCTCAAGACCAAGCTGGTTAATGGCTCTACTTCCAGAGCTCTGGGGAGTAGTAGGTCCCTCTTGTTTAGGCTTTCAGGATACATTGGAAAGAAAATTGGGGAAAAAACATTCTTCTCTCCAGATTGTGTGTCTGATGGTGAGAAAAATCTACCATTTATCCTTTATCATTATTTCAGGGGTATCATTATTATTTGACACATTTATATATTCACCCTTGCCTTGAGTCAGTTGTAGTTTATTACTTCACTTAAATTGATGAGTAATGAGAAAGTTGCCTTTAGCTATATAATTCATTTAGCAACTGTGTATTGGCATACTATATATCAGGAACTGAAACAATTGTTAAAAAGTCATTTTCTATTCCTTATTAAATGTCTTAAGTCTTAACTGTCTTCAGTGTCTTTTTCTTTGCCTGCCCCTCCCATCCATTTTAGTCCTTGACCTTCGCATCAAGCCTTCCTTATATCCTCAGCTATTCCTTAGACCTTGTACGTTACTGTCTGTTCTGCTCAGTTGATACTTACCATAAATGAACTTAGAATGTACTTACATTCATTACTTTTTCCTTAAAACAATAGTTATATTATTCCTTCAGTTATTAACCCAAAATCAAATGCCATTTATATGAAACTTTCCCTGATCCTTGCATATAGAAATAAATTCTTTTGAGTTTCCATAGCATTTTGACCTGCATTATCTGAAATGTACACTATTGTCTTCCCTATATTATGGTCACTTGTGTACATGTCTAAGCCCCTGCCCCCTTTTCAGACAGAAAAAGGACATGTACTATTATTGTATCTTCAAAATACTGACCCAATTACCTTTCCCATGTAAAAATTTGGTACATATTTTATAGATGATCTTCTAAGATTTAGATCCAAAAAGTCATGTTTTTGTTAGTGAAGGATCTTGATTGGGATTTTTGACCTAGATGATCATATAGTAGAATTGCCATCTTAATACTAAGTAGAGTGTGAATGAGTAACTACCATATTGGGCTCACTAGTTTATGCAAAGAAAGTGTGAGAATTTGTTTGATTTACTTTCTGATGCTCATATAATAATCTTTTCAATTTGGATTTTTATACCTGAAGTTGGGTTTCGGATGCATGTATTATTCCCAACTCACCTTTGTTATCTAGCCTTAGCTTCCTCACCTCTAAAATAATATGGTAACTTGTGATTATAAATAGTGTAAGTAAAACATTGGACCCCCTATCTGACTTCTAATACATATTTCATAATTGGAGAGTGTCATCATTTTTGTTATTTTAAGTAATTTATTTTATTTAAGTGCTGCTTGTGTGTTTGGAGAAGAAGAAGGTAGAGTAGTGGGATAAGACTCTAGTTTTAAATGTCTGTAACATGCTAGATGCTTTATATAATAAACTAAAAGAAATTAAATTGTACTTTGACCAAGTATGTAAGGTGGGCAAACTAATCTCTAAGATTATTAAACATTTTAAATTAAGAAGATATAACCTAACTCTATAGCCAAATCCAGGTATTTGATACCAATCCAGGTATGAAATCATTAGCATTTTGACTATTTTGTTGTAACCTTAAACATCATTTCTAAATAGAATTTGTCACTACTTCTAGACTCTTTTCCCATCTCTCATTCCAAACTTCTCCTTTTCATCTCCCTGGTTGCACAACTTACCATCATCATAACTTTAACAAGGTTATTTAAACTCTGCACTTGACTCTTGTCATTCATGAATTGAGGTTACTAATACAAACTACCTCATAAGGTTGCAGTAGGGAATAAATATGTTATTTTTATACAGCACTTAGAATAAGTGACAGTGTAGTAAACAGTGGGGGAAATATGGTTGTTGTGGTTCCCATACTCCATGCTCAAAATGCTGGCATCAACTTTTCCTTTTTCTTCAGTTTGCTTATCTACTTAGTTGCCAAGGACTGTTATTTTTTCCCCTTTGTATATAGCATCAGTTCCTTTCTTTTTATTCTGCCACCACATTAATTTAGTCCAGAGGTACAAACAACTAGCCTACAGAGTAAAAACAGCTCACACACGTTTTGCTTGCCCTAAATAGGTAAAAATTTCATTTTAAAATGTATTTAAATTGGTAATGCATTCTACATTGCTCAAAAATCAAAAAAGCACAAAAGGATATACAGTATTGAGTCTCCCTCTTAGTCCTTTCCCCTTGGCACTCATTTTGCCTCCCTGGAGGCAACTCTAAATTTATCCATTTATTAGAAATCCTTCCACAAACATTTTATGCATGTCAGAAAAGAGTAAATCTATATATTTTTTCTTCCCCTTCCCTTTTATACACAGTTATGAAGACACTCTACATATTTCTTTGTTTACTTGAAAATATACTTTGGAGAACTTTCCATGTCTGGTGTAAAGAAATACTTTTGTGTGACTGCATAGTTATGCACTACAGTTGATGCTTGAACAACACAGATTTAAACTGTGGGTCCACTTATACATGGATCTTTTTGGATAAATACAATACAGTACTATAAATGTATTTTCTCTTATGATTTTCTTAATGCCATTTTTTCTAGCTTTATTGTACAATTACAGTACATAATATATATAACATACAAAATATGTGTTAATCATCTGTCAAAAGTTATATATGGATTTTTGTCTATGCAGAGGTCAGTGCCCCTAACTTCCTTATCATTCAAGGGTCAACTGTATATGGATGAGCCATAATTTATTAAGTAGTCTTCTACTGAGTGGGATTTAATATATTCCACAACTTTTGAAGTGTTGTTTGTAAGAGCAATAATAAAAAAAAACCTGTAAGTATGTGTATTAGTCTGCTAGGGGTACAGTAACAAAATACTATAGATTAAGTGGCTTAAACAAAAGGAACTTATTTTCTCACAGTTTGGGAGACAATCAGGTTGCCAGCATGACCATGTGTTTTTTTCTGGCTTGCAGAAGGCTGTCTATGCTTTGTATGCTCATATAACCTCTTCTTTGTGCTCCTGGAGAAAAAAAGTGAGTTTTCTGGTGTCTCTTCTTATAAGGACACTAATCCCACTGGATGAAGGCCTTACCCTTATGACATCATTTAACCTAATTAATTCCATAAAGGCCCTATCTTCAAATACAGTCACATTTCAGGTTAGAGCTTCCACATATGCATTTGGGAGTAGGGAACACAGTTCAGTCTAGAGTATGTCAGTTTTCCAAGACCCATACTTTAAAAAAATGAATGATTGCCAATATTTCAAAATCATATTTTAATTAAAACTGAGAATTCCAGCTTCTGTTGAATAATCAGAAGATACTGGACCAGTATTTCTTCTTGTCAACAATTACATGGAGTTGTTGTTCCTTCCCTCCCCATCTGGCCTAGTTGACCTTAACCTGCCTGGACCCTGTAGCTATTGAGTTTGTGACACCTATGTAAGCTCTAACCATTAAATAGAGTATTCCAGTAGCTTCTAGTTCTACCTTGATTCTTTCTGACTTCTATGTTCTGTAGACCGCTGCCAGGACAACTTCCTTAAAACACACTTCTTAAATTATGCCATTGTCCTTCACTTTGCAATCATTTCCTGGGTGCCTACAAAGTTCTAGGCATGATGCTAGAAATTGGGGTTAGAGTGGTGAATAATTAGGATGGAACGCTGGCCTTCATACAGTGTATAGTCTACTTACTCTTCCTCTCACTGGATTTCCTTTCTGTCTCTTCTTGACTGATTCTACATCCTCAAGGCCCACCTCACCACAGGTCATTTCTTAGGAATTTTTTCTGACTATTCCACTTTTATCTATCTCCTCTTCTAATTAGTGCTCATAGCCTCAAATCATAATCCAGCACTGCAGCATCTATTATCTTGTGATGTTTTGTTGTTATTGTTTTATTCTTAATTTTACCCCCCACACAGACTTGGAATCTGAAATCTCTCTTTTTTATTTTCCAAAATAAGAACAGCATGCTCTATATAAAAGGAGCACCCATTGATCAGGTTCAGCTAATTTTTTCTCTCATGCTAGTGTAGACTCCATGTTGTAAGATCTCCCAACTTTTTCAGAAAAGCAAGAAATGGAATTTAAAAAATCTGCTTTTGATTTTAACTTTTTTTTTTAATTTTTTTTCAACGTTTATTTATTTTTGGGACAGAGAGAGACAGAGCATGAACGGGGGAGGGGCAGAGAGAGAGGGAGACACAGAATCGGAAACAGGCTCCAGGCTCTGAGCCATCAGCCCAGAGCCCGACGCGGGGCTCGAACTCACGGACCGCGAGATCGTGACCTGGCTGAAGTCGGACGCTTAACCGACTGCGCCACCCAGGTGCCCCTGATTTTAACTTTTAACATCATTGTGATAATAAGCCAACATCTACTGTGAGCTGCCAATTTTCTCTATCTGACATAGACTACAAATTCCCTGAGGGTAGAAACCAGGTAACGACCAGGTGGAAATCTGCCGTTATCTGCTTTTCCCTCTCATACATACACACAGTGTCTACTACAGTGTTGGATATTTAGTAAGTTCTCTGTAAAGACTTGATTATTATCAGTAAGTTCCTCTTTAAGTTGATTATAATCTCCAATAATAATATAACATTTCTGCTTTCTCTAAATTCCTAACATGTGCCTTTACAAGCAATTATCAGGACAGTCTTCTTCTCTACTTCCTTTTTTCCCAAATGTAACCATGCAAATTCCTTGACCTAGCTCCATTTTTGTATTTTAAAAAGTGACTCTTTATTTTTCTAGAGTATCTTTATTTTATTTATTTATTTTTTTGCATTTCTCTTCCATTTTACTTCCCTTGAATACAAATTCACAAACAAGGTGCAGTATTCTCAGAAAGATCTTCACAATGCTGAGCATATATTTAACTTTTATTTATTTGGGACTGATTATCCTAGTTATTTTTTTTTCTGTGCTGCCAATAATCTTGTTGTTTCATGTTAAATTAGAATGGGAGTGTATGATATGAATCTATTTTTTCTTGTTTTTTTAAACTAATTCTGATAAATATACACTATATAGTTATTTAGTTTTTTGTAGTTATATTCTAGAATCAATATGTAGCCTTGATAATAATAATAATAATAATAATATAATCAATATGTAGCCTTGAAAAATAATAATCAATATGTAGCCTTGATGATTATTGGCTCCTTTATTAAGCTTACCTCTTGGTGGTCCTACAAATTGAGATGGCCCAAGACTCTTCTAGAATGCCTTGAGTTGGTACTTCTGAGCCCAGGCAGTGAGTGGAAATGCCATTGAACAGATAAAGTCTCTACCCTTAGGTACCTGTTTTTCTAACCATGGACAAGGACCACTCTATTATTGTTTTGGTTGCTGCAGTGGCACCATGTTTAATTTGCTAGAAGAGACTGTTACATGAAATAATGGTATCGTTAAGTGAATTGCATGAGATTTTACATGTTATAGAGAAATGAGCTTATACTACTGTGGCTCTTTGTCCTTTTCCTAAACTGATGCCTCAGTGCCATGCTGAAGCTCTGTATTCTTACAGGTTTTGTCTGATGATTAACATCATGATTAAGGGTAATCCTTTAATACTCTTTGCAAATTTATAATAGTAGACCTCACTGCTAATTTAACATCTGCTAACACCTCACTGCTAACACCTCAAATCACCTCCATTATCATGATATTCAAATCATCAAACTATTCCAAAGTACAGGATAGTAGAAAGTACTTTAAGCAGTTAAAAAAAAAAGGCTTTGGTATCAGACATCATCACTGGGTTCAAATCCCAGTAATTTACCAGCTTTGTGACCTTGGGATTAATCTCCCTGGGCCTCTATTTCATCATGTGTATAATGGAATCAACAATAGTACCTACTTCACAGAAATTGTGAAGATTAAATATGTCCAATTAGAAATGCCACAAGAATGAAATAATATGATATTTGGGATTTGCCTAAAAATAACCATTGAGGTGGGGAGAGTGTGTTGGGGGTACAGATGAAACAAAAATTTCTATGAGCTGAAAATTATTGAAGCTAGTAATAGGCACATGGGGGATCATCTTTACTTTCGTATGCATTTGAAATGATACATAATAAACAAAAAATTGTTTTTAATGCTGTGGGAGTGATACTCAAGTTTACCTAATAGTTTGTGGAGAACTTGTTTTTCTTGACTTCAATTTCATAGATTAAGAAGAAATTTGGAAAGATATTATACACCTTCTTTCCATGTCCTTATCATGGAATCATATGTCATACAACGTTATAACTGGAAAAGAACTGAAAAGGGCTAAGTAGTTTACTCAAAATGACACTGCTAGATAACAATGGAACCTGGACTAGAACCCAGGTTTTCTAGCTCCTAGTTAAAAGATTTTCCCATTTTTTGACACTGTCTCATTTAATTATAGCACTTTTGTTGCGTATAAAAGTAGTTATTATTTTTAAAAAAATTTACCTTGGGGCGCCTGAGTGGCTCAGGCGGTTGAACATTCAGCTTTGGCTCAGGTCATGATCTCACAGATTGTGTGTTTGAGCCCCACATCGGACCCTGTGCTGACAGCTAAGAACCTGGAGCTGATTCAGATTCTGTGTTTCCCTTTCTCTCTGCCCCTCCCCTGTTTGTGCTCGCTTTCTCTCTGTGTCTCAAAAATAAACAAATATTAAAAAAATTTAAAAATGAACTTATACCTTGTGGTGGAGGTACCAGACAAGGGGACTAGTTCTAATACTCGGAGGCTATATTCATATAATATACTTTCAAAGTCATAGTGAGCTACTTCCTGAGATGACACATGTGAGGGTTCTTTGAGTTTGGGTTTTCCAATGGATCCCGTGGTGATAGGTGTGACCTTGTTTGGGGGACCTGAAGATCTTGCAATCTCCTTCTATTTTTTTAATTTTTTTTTTTATTTTGAGAGAAAAAGAGAGCACAAGTGGGGGAGGGGCAGAGAGAAAGAATCCCAAGTGGGCTTGGAGCCCAGTCTGGGGCTTGATTTCATGAATGCTGAGATCATGACCTGAGCCTAAATTAAGAGTGGGATGCTTAACCGACTGAGCCACCCCACAATCTCATTCTATCAGATACTTTTTCTCCAGCAACCGTTCACTCTCCATTATGTGATCTGCTTCAAGCACAAGCAGGGGGATTCCACTGACTCTCAGGTCAAAGAGAGTTATAGCTTCATTATAGCTCTAGACTGCTATGGTTCAAATCTCAGTTCTGCCATTTACTAGCTTGGTGATTTGGGGATAAACTACTTTATCTCCCTGTGTTTCAGTTTCCTTATTTTAAAAATGAAGAAATAATGTGCCCAGTCAGAATTATGAATATTAAATGAATTAATACAAGTATTTTTTTTCTTTTAACAGAACAGTACTTGGTACATAGTAAGTACTCAGTGAATGTTGACAATTATTGTTCTTTTATCACCATTCTGTTTTTAATGTCATGCTGCAAAGTAGCCTGAAGATTTTCCCAGAGGCCTATCCCAAAAGTACTTTCTATTCCCCTGCAAAATACACAATTAAACTGTCTGAAAATATATGTGTATTCTAGGTGTTCTTTAATTATCTTTTTCTAATATTAAAGGCACAGGTAATACTTTTAAAAAACTACTTATAGGGGCGCCTGGGTGGCGCAGTCGGTTAAGCGTCCAACTTCAGCCAGGTCACGATCTCGCGGTCCGTGAGTTCGAGCCCCGCGTCAGGCTCTGGGCTGATGGCTCGGAGCCTGGAGCCTGTTTCTGATTCTGTGTCTCCCTCTCTCTCTGCCCTTCCCCCATTCATGCTCTGTCTCTCTCTGTCCCAAAAATAAATAAACGTTGAAAAAAATTTAAAAAAAACTACTTATAATCTCAAAACTGTAAAATACTGATTTTCATTTTTCAATAGTTCCAGCATTTCTTATAGTTCAGAGGCTGAAGGTGAATGGCTTCTCCTCAAGATCTGCCAAAATGATTGGTTTGTTGTCCTTAAACTTGTTCTTCTTTTAGAAGTTTTTGTTTTGTTTTGTTTTGTTTTGTTTCATTTTATAAAGGTGCTTACCAGATTTAGGATATTGGAAAGCAGTGAGGAACACCGCAATTTGAGTGAGAGGATAAGAATTCTAGCTCTGATTCCATTTTTTCTAAGCTATGTGACTTTGGACCTCCAAATTCATTATCTGTTAAATGGGAATGATATATGAAATCTATTTCCTTACTGTAAAATCTATGTAGATACACATGAGGAATTATTATTTGTGTTGTCCAAATTCTCTATCTTGTTGTTAAGATACTAGGTACCTTCTTAAGTCTGTTTTAGGGCCCACAGTGCTTTGCTTGATTTTGAAGTTGTAGGCCCCAGTGACTATTCCTTGGTTTCCACCTTAAAGGTTTGACTGCTCTCTTTATCCCTAGATTTTTTTTTTCCTCTCAGGACTGACCCAAGAATAAGATGTGGTCTATTAGCCAGCCACCAACTCCTGTACCTTAAAGGAACTGTTCACTTTCATAAAGCAAACAGATCACTATGGAAAATGCTACTTTGGTAAAAAAAAAAACCATGGAAACATGACAAAAGTAATATAATCATATCCAATTTCTATGGTCATAGTCCCTGGAATATGGTTTGTGATGTTCTGCATATATGAGATATTGATATGCTGTGGATGAGGCTCAATCCTCCCTATCTCCTCTTCTATTTCCTCTTCCAGTACTCCCTTCCTTAGGAGAAGGACCAAAAATTCCAGCTTCCAGACACAAATGCTTGAAGAGTCCAATCCAGGCAGAAAAATGGTTATTGTTTCAATTAGGTAATTTGCATTTCTGAAGCCCTCCTCCTGGTGTAAGTGACATCTCAATGGCCCAAGACACTCTAAACCCCTTTGGGTATTTCCTCTCCACTTTCTTCCCAGCTTCTGTGCAGATGTCTAGTCCCAGACAAGGAGCAGCAACTCCAACTCTAGAGAAAAGCAAAAGGCTTAAGAAGTCCTCTTTTTTTTTTTTTTTAAGAAAAACTGAACTTTCTTTAAGACCATTCTGTAGGCCCAAATTTCATTCAGTTTTAAATTTTGGCTGGCTAATTATTAAAACTTTTGTTTGTTTGTTTTAAAAAAGCTTTCTGTTAGCTTTCTCTCTGTGCACTCCCACCAACATTTAGGATGCTGTCCAGAGTTACTTAATGGCTATTCAAATTTTGCTGTTCTTTAAGTGAGAGGATACTAACAAGAAATGGCAGAGACATTCCTAATTGCCAGCTATCCCTTTTATGTCATTTGACTAACATATTGGCATTAGGGATGGGGCAAGAAGTATTATTAGACTCCTTGATTATTGCTGTTAAATAATATTGATATTATTTAACATTATAATATAGTTGCTGTTAAATAACCTTTCTTATTTCCATGACCATTCATTGGGCATTAATTAGTACATTCTATGGAGGAGATATTCTGCTAAAAGATACAAGAGACGGTAGGCAATAGATACTAGTTAATTATTGAAGGGCTCAGTTGATGGTGAGGGAAACAGACAATGCCTCCTTGTGCCAGGAACTGTTGTAAATACTTGAGCACATATTAACTTGATAAATATTTATTACAACTCTATAAACTGGTACTATTATTATTCTCATTTAACAGATAGGGAAACAGACACAGGGAGGTGGAAAAAACTTGTCCAAGTTCTTATTGTTGAGAAATTAAAAAGCCAGGATGTGACTCTAGGCACTCACTCTAGAGCCCACACATCTTTACCATACTTAGGTAGCAATGTACAATATGGACTAGAAGGAAAAGTGACTAGGAGATGATGAAGGACTACATTTAAGAGATATTTCTGCTGTAAAATTTATTTCAACTGATAACCAGTTGGCTGGAGATAGGGAGAGAGGACTCAAAGGTGACTGATTCTTGGGTTTCTATACTGAGACTGGCTTGATGATGGTGCTGAAAATTGAGATTGTAAACATAAAATGAGGAGAGGTTTGTGAGCACATTGAGTATGAAAGACTTGTTTGATGCCTCAAGAGATAACCTTCTGAGCTAAAGCTAAGGATTCTGGCCTTCAACAATAATAATGGTGGTGATGATAATAATAGCTAATTATAAGAACTTTTATATGAAAAAAATTATAAATGAATTTCCATGTACTAATTCATGGTATCCTCATAGTAACCCTATTAAATCAGAACCACCACCACCACCACCACCACCCCACTCCTGGAAGGTAAAGAAACTTAGGCTCATAGGGACTAAACAGCTTGTCAAAGTCACTCTTCTTCCTCAGCCCTGCTATCTTATAAGCCACAGGAATTGAAGAAGACCAATAGGAAATGACTCTTATAAGTTTGTCTAGCTAAAAATAATGAGATCTAGTCAAAGGATATGTGAATGGAAAGGAAGAACCAAATTCACTCCACTCTCTCCTACAAATGTTTCTGGCAGCAACCAAGCAAACTCTCCTGGCTTCACGGTGCCCAACTGTGACTATATGACAGTCATCTGACCTAACATTCTTTTTCTACCATTGTATTTCCTTTTCTCCCCCTCTTCCTTGAAATCAGAAAAGGCTGCCCTCTCTGGAAACTCACACTTCATAGCTAATTACACCTCAAACATCTCTTACACATAACATCTCTAATTTTCTTTCATTCTTTCCCACTCTTGTCCAATTCTTGTACTTGAGAAAACACACTTCCTCATTCTCCTTTTCTGTCACTCATCAAAAACCTTCATAAATGTGTTGAACACCTACTATGTGCCAGGTACCATTCTAAGATCTTGAAATACATCACTAAGAAAAATATCAAAGATGAAAATCTCTGTCTGCAAAGAGCTTACAGTCTAAAGGAAATCGTATTTTTCTGTGTCTGACTTATGTGTTTATTCTTTTCACTTCTTCCTCCATTAACAGCGACTTCACCTCCCCCCCCCCAAGAGGCTTCATAGAAGCCTTAGGACTCTGCAGAAAATAGTTTTAAATATTTTAATTCTAGAAAGAAAAGTTGGACCTTCCAAAAAAAAGTCGTTGATAAAGATTATGGGATGCAATTCCTGGGCATCTATCAGGTCAGTGATCTCTGCTACACTTGCTGACTCTATGTCTGGTTGATCCAGATCCCAACCTGATAACAATGTGCCTAGCATAACTTCTGATACATAGTAATTATGCAATAAATATTTAGTAAATTATTGATGTATATGTGAACAGTTCTACTCATATACTTGGATGAAAATAAAAAAGAAAAGAAGGGAAGAGAAGAGAAGGGAAAAGAAAATCTATGTGTTTTCAGATACAATTGAGGCTACTTTAATGTGTCAAAATTATCCAAACTCTTTGATAATGGCACAAAAGTTTTCCTCATAATCTCAATAGAAGATTCTTTGTGTGTTACTTCCATCAAATTAGGAATGGTTTCCTCAATTCCTGACATTCAATAAATAAAGGATTATTTTTAGCTTATTTTTGCTTTTTTGTGTGTGGCTATAATATAATTTTGTATCTTTGTTCATTGTATATTTCTTGTATTTTAACTGCATTAGGTATTAAATGGCTATTGTGAATTGACCTGTAAAATGAACATTTTTATGGGTAAATGTATTTGATATCAAAAACAATTAACTGATTTACGGACTACCTTTTGAAACACAATCAGGTCATAAATTAGGACACTCATTGTAATTGATTTGGAGACACTTAGTATGATCTAAAATCTGATCAATTAAGTTATAAGCAAGCTATGGATTTATCTTCTTTGCCCTATGTTTTTCTCTTTAGTGAGATTAGACTGTAGATCAATCAAAGGAAATCTGGTTGAAGAAGTACTGGTAGATGCTTCTGGTGGGAATGATTGTGATTGTGTAGGGCAGCATAATGAGGCCACCAAGTCTTTCCTTTTTATAGAAAGACAAATGAACAAGGAAATAGAAGACTACTTATACTAAGCCTACCTAGCTTGTGTGTTTAAGAGAGATAGACAGAAAAAACTTATTTAGAGAGATTTCATGCTAATGTGTTAACAAGCTCATTAGGATAAATATCCATACAAGTGTATGGAACTCCTTAGAAGGAGAACTAGACCAGGAAAGGGGAAATTATGTCACTATGCTGGTATCCTCCTTATGGATAGGGCTGGTTGGAGAGATTGGATTCTCATGTATATAGGATTTGGGGGGGGCGGGGGGCAGCCAATTCCATTTTGATGAGTAGAATATACAAATTAGAATGTTGTCCAAACACTGACTTCTCAATATCTAGTAAGTCTGAAAAGTAATGTTCATAGAATGCAAACAGATATAACCAAGGGTAAATGGCATACGGTATGCATGTAGAGGATTAGATATTATTCTAAAATTGTGTTTCCCTTGTCTTTTTTTTTCCAGATATGGATCAACTCATAAACAACTTGGGGGTCTAACTTAATTCAGAAAGTGGCTCAATGCATGTCTTCAAACAGGTCAGTTATCAGGAAAATGAGATGCTAATAATATTGAACCATAATAGTGCTGAGTACCTGGCAATCATTATAGAGCTAATGCTCATTTTTTTCCTACATGTTTTTTGTAGCGTGTTGAGGACTGAAAAGGGGTGAAGGAAGGGATATTTCTAGGAAGTACCTGAAAGCTTGGGTTTCATGTCTGAATAAAGAATAGATCTGACCTAAGAGAAATATAGCCCCTGGGATCAAGACTATAGGGGCAAGTTAGACACTTGGTAGACAACGCCAACCATTTACCTAACACTGTTCCATATTTCAGGCACTATGAAGATTAAATAACTTGTCTTACTTAATCTTCATAATAACTGTTGAATAGTGTATTAGTTAGGGTTCTCCAAAGAAACAAAACTAACAGAATATGTATGTCTCAATCTCTCCCTAGATGATAGAGAGAAAGATAGATAGAGAAATAGATAGAGATATAAATTAAAATATTTGTCTATATACAACCTATATCTAGCTAGCTCGCTAGCTATTTAGAGAGAGAGAGATTTTAATGAATTGGTTCACATGACTGTAGAATTCCAATGAGTTCAAAATTTAATAGGGGGTAGGTTGATAGATTGGAAAGCCAGGGAAGAGTTGCAGTTCCAATGAAAGTCTGCTGGTAGGGTTCTTTCCTGCTTGAAGCGGCTTAATCTTTGTCTATTAAGGCCTTCAAGTGATTGAATGAAGCCAACCCATATTAATGAAGTGGGTTGCTTAACTCAAAGTCGAGTGATCTAAATGTTAATTTCACCCAAAAAATATCTTCACAGAAACATTCAGAATAATGTATGATCAAATATATGAGCACCGTGATCCAGCTAAATTGACACAAAATTAACCATCATGGATAGGTTTTATCAATATTCCCATTTTACAGATAAGAAAATTGTGACCTTGGGCACTCCAAGGACAAGGATTGTTTTTCAAAGACAAGCATTCTGTTAGAATCAGAAGTCCCATTTTGCTCAGGGTTAAGTTGTAAAGTCACCCCATGAGTGAAACACAAATACAGTCAAAATTAACCTTGAAAAATCCCTTAAATTGTCTATAAAGTTGAGTGAGTATACAGTTTTGTATATCCAATAACTATCTGTTTCTTTATTTAAGTCACCAGATTAAGTATCTGGCTTACATTTAAGAGTCATATTTTACAAAAAAAAAGTTTTCTTTGATTTTTTTATGTATTATTATTATTTTTTAATATGAAATTTATTGTCAAATTGGTTTCCGTACAACACCCAGTGCTCATCCCAACAGGTGCCCTCCTCAATGCTCATCACCCACTTTTTCCTCCCACCCACCCCCCCATGAACCCTCAATGTATTCTCAGTTTTTAAGAGTCTCTTATGGTTTGGATACCTCCCCTTTTTTTTCCCCATCCCCTCCCCCATGGTTTTCTGTTAAGTTTCGCAGGATCCGCATAAGAGTGAAAACATATGACATATGTCTTTCTCTGTATGACTTATTTCACTTATTTCACTTATAACACTCTCCAGTTCCATCCACGTTGCTACAAAAGGCCATATTTCATTCTTTCTCATTGCCAAGTAGTATTCCATTGTGTATATAAACCACAACTTCTTTACCCATTCATCAGTTGATGGACATTTAGGCTCTTTCCATAATTTGGCTATTGTTAAAATTGCTGCTATAAACATTGGGTACAAGTGCCCCTATGCATCAGCACTCCTGTATCCCTTGGGTAAATTCCTAGCAGTACTATTGCTGGGTCATAGGGTAGTTCTATTTTTAATTTTTTGAAGAACCTCCACATTGTTTTCCAGCATGGCCACACAAGTTTGCATTCCCACCAACAGTGCAAGAGGTTTCCCTTTTGTCCACATCCTCTCCTGCATCTAGAGTCTCCTGATTTGCTCATTTTAGCCACTCTGACCTGTGTGAGGTGGTATCTCAGTATGGTTTTGATTTGTATTTCCTTGATGAGGAGTGACGTTGAGCATCTTTTCATGTGTCTGTTGGCCATCTGGATGTCTTCTTTAGAAAACTGTTAGTAATGTCTTCTGCCCATTTCTTCACTGGATTATTTGTTTTTCGGGTGTGGAGTTTGGTGAGTTCTTTATATATTTTGGATACTAGCCCTTGGTCCGACATGTCATTTGCAAATATCTTTTCCCATTCTTTCGGTTGCCTTTTAGTTATGTTGATTGTTTCCTTTGCAGTGCAAAAGCTTTTTATCTTCATGAGGTCCCAATAGTTTATTTTTGCTTTTAATTCCCTTGCCTTTGGAAATGTGTCAAGTAAGAAATTGCTGCGGCTGAGGGAAGAGAAGTTTTTTTCTGCTTTCTCCTCTAGGGTTTTGATGGTTTCCTGTTTCACATTCAGGTCCTTTATCCATTTTGAGTTTATTTTTGTGAATGGTGTAAGAAAGTGGTCTAGTTTCATCCTTCTGCATGTTGCTGTCCAGTTCTCCCACCACCATTTGTTAAAGAGACTGTCTTTTTTTCCATTGGATATTCTTTCCTGATTTGCCAAAGATTAGTTGGCCATACTTTTGTGGGTCTAATTCTGATGTCAATACTACCCAAAGCAATCTACACATTCAATGCAATCCAAATCAAAATTGCACCAGGATTCTTCTCGAAGCTAGAACAAGCAATCCTAAAATTTGTATGGAACCACAAAAGATCCCGAATAGCCAAAGTAATATTGGAGAAGAGGACCAAAGCAGGAGGCATCACAATCCCAGACTTTAGCCTGTACTACAAAGCTGTGATCAAGACAGCATGGTATTGGCACAAAAACAGACACATAGAAGAATGGAATAGAATAGAGACTCCAGAATTGGACCCACAAAAAAAGTTTTTCACCATTAAATGGTTTTGCCTTTGTTGTACAATTGAATTTAAGTTACATGTGCATATGTGTGATACTCCTTTGTACTGTGTTAACACCAAACCTAATTTGAAATTTTGTTTACCTTGTAGCTGTTGCCAATTAGGGACTATTAGCACATCAACACTTGCTAATTGTTGGCAAAACATCTGCTGGTTGCTGGTGCTAAGTCATAATTAATACTAAAAGGAAGCTGAGTATAAGTGTTAGATAAAAATCTATTGGACATGTAATAAAAAGTATCCTCAGTGAAATGTTGTCAGGTATGCATAGCTATTTTATTATGAAATCTCAGCACACCTCAGTACAATTCCAAAAATATTTTTCCATGCGTTGTTAAAGTATGCTAATTTTCCAGAATTTGAAGGAACTTTGAAATTTGTTCAATGTATATAATATTCTGGATAGTAGATGATCTGAGAACTTTTTGTTTCTTGCCATTTCCAAGATATCTTGTTTTTAGTAAAGGTACGGTGCTTGTGGTTACATGACCACAGAACACTGGCCATATCCCAGGGAAAAAAGTCTCAGAACTTCTGTTCTATAAACTGCAATGTTGGCAACATTTAGGTGGGCAGACACCTACTGTTTTGGCTCATTATATGATTTGTTTATGTCATGAGAGAGGATTAGTGGGTGGCTGTCTAGCTCAGTACACACATGCTGCTCCCCCTTCTTTGAATTCTTACATACCATACCATATAATGAATATATTTGGTTGTCACTATCCTTTGCTTATAGTTTCTGATTATTTCCTAGAAGTAGGATTTCTTGGACAAAGTATATGAGCAAGTTTAGGGTTCATATTGTATCATACATGTCTCCATCATCCAATTTAATATTTATTAACATTTCACATGTATTCTCACATAATTGCATGCTCTCTCTCTTTCACTCACTCTCTCTCCATCCCTCTAACTCCCCGTGCCTTTCTCTCATTTCTTCCCTTTCAAAGTAATTTGCATCAAGAAACTTCATCCATAAATAACTTAGCATGCATCACCTAAAATGACATTATCCTACATAACTACATCAACAATATTATACCCAAGTAATTAACAATATTTTAATAATATTATTTAATTGGGTCATATATTTCTAAAAGATCCTCAGTGACACCTTTTTCACACCTTTCTGCCTTGAATGTTCTTCAGTTAGCCTGTCTAATTAGCCATATTCCACACTTTTCTTAGGGCCCAAATTTCACTTCCATCTCTTCCATAAAGCTTTTACTGATAATTAATCTTACTAATCTCTAGTGCACTGGAATTCCTGGCATGCTAAATTATCTGTACCAGTTACTCATGTGGCTCTGTTCTCACCTAATTATCAACTGATTATATATATCTTATTTTTACAGTGATATTTTTGTTTTCCAAAATTCAATTATGTATGTACCACTTATACAATTTCTGCCATATCCTTATTATGGATATTATTTACATACCTAGATATGGATACCTATGGATATTATTTACATACCTAGAAGATTAGTGCAGCGACAAATAAATAAATACCTATACTGGTTCTGTCCTAAGCAATCTGGAGAATTCAGGTTTGATGTGGAGTATTGGTTTCCCAGGGTTGCTGCCAAAAATTGCCACCAGTTGAGTGGCTTAAAATAACATAAATGTATTTTCTCACAGTTCTAGAATCCAGAAGTCAACAATTGTGTCATCACTAGGATCCTTTCCTAGGCTTTAGGAGATAATCTGTTTCTTGTCTCTTCCATCTTTTGGTGGATTCAGGTGTTCCTTGGCTTGCAGACTCAGCACTCCAGTGTCTACCTACATCTTCACATTGCTTTCTCCTGTGTGTCTCTCTGTGTGTCTTTGCTCTGTGTACCTATTTAAAGACAATTGTCATTGAATTTAGAGCTCACTCAAATAATCCAGGATAATCTCTTTTAAGATCCTTAGTTTAACTATATCTGCAAAGACTCTTTCCAAATAAGGTAATATTCATGGGTTCTAGGGATTACGATGTAGACATATATTTGGGGGGAACATCATTCAGCCCACTACAGTGTATTATACATTTACATATATTTCTAATATATAGTAAGTAATGCAGTACACAAAACAATTATAGAACTTTGAGAAAGAAAAAGTATTTCATCAAATTGTATTTTTAAATTTTATTTTTTAAATCTATTTACCTAAATTCAAGTTAGTTAACATACAGTGTAGTATTGGTTTCAGGAGTAGATTATAGTGATTCACCACTAACATATAACACCCAATGCTTATCCCAACAAGTGCCCTACATAATGCACAGCACCCATTTAGCCCAACCTCCCACCCATCTCCCCTCCAGCACCCCTCAGTTTGTTCTCTGTGTTTAAGAGTCTCTTATGGGTTGCCCCCTCTCTCTTTTTATCTTATTTTTTCCTTCCATTCTTCTGTGTTCATCTTTTGTGTTTCTTAAATTCCACATGTGATAGCAAGCATATGATATTTGCCTCTCTCGAACTTATTTCATTTATCACAATATACTCTATTTCAATCCACGTTGTTGCAAATGGCAAGATTTCATTCCTTTTGATCACTGAGTAATACTCCATGGTATATATATATATATCATCTCTTCTTTCTCCATTCATCAGTTGAGGCACATTGGGGTACTTTCCATAATTTTGCTATTATTGATAGTGCTGCTCTAAACATTGGGGTGCATGTACTCCTCTGAATCAGCATTTTTGTATCCTTTGGATAAATACCTAGTAGTGCAATTGCTGGATTGAAGAACAGTACTTTTTTTTTTTTGAGGAACCTCTATACTGTTTTCCAGAGTGACTGAACCATTTTGCATTCCCACCAACAGTGCAAAAGGGTTCCCCTTTCTCTGCATCCTCACCAACATCTGTTGTTTCCTGAATTGTTCATTTTAGCCATTCTGATACGTGTGAGGTGGCATCTAATTGGGGTTTTGATTTGTATTTCTCTGATTATGAATGATGTTGAGCATCTTTTCATGTGTCTGCTAGCCATCTGGATGCCTTCTTTGGAAAAGTGTCTGTTCATGTCTATTCTGCCCATTGCTTCCCTGGATTATTTGCTATTTCGGTGTGAGTTTGATAAGTTCTTCATAGATTTTGGATACTGACCCTTTATTTTATATGTTATTTACAAATATTTCCTCCCATTCTATCAGTTGCCTTTTAGTTTTAATGATTGTTTCCTTCGCTGTGCAGTAGTTTTTTATCTTGATGAGGTCCCAATCATTAATTTTTGCTTTTATTTACCTTGCCTGTGGAGACATGTCTAGTAAGAAGCTGCTGCTGCCAAGATCAGAGAGGTTGCTGGCTGTGTTCTCCTATAGGATTTTAGTGGTTTCCTATCTCAAATTTAGGTCTTGCATCCATTTTGAATTTATTTTTGTGTATTGTGTAAGAAAGTGGTCCAGGTTCATTCTTCTGTTTTCTCTGTTCTTCTGTTTCTTCTGTTCTTCTCCAGTTTTCCCATCACCATTTGCTGGAGATACTGTCTTTTACTCATGGGATACTCTTTCTTGTTTGTTGAAGATTAGTCGGCCATACATTTGTGGGTCTATTTCTGAGTTTTCTATTCTGTTCCATTGATCCATGTGTCTGTTTTTGTGCTAGTACCATACTGTCTTGATGATTACAGCTTTGTGATACAATTTCAAGTCCAGAATTTTGATGCCTCCAGCTTTGGTTTTCTTTTTCAACATTCAGGGTCTTTACTGATTCCATATAAGTTTGAGACTTGTTTGTTCTCTGTGAAGAACGTTGGTGTTATTTTGATAGGGATTGCATTGAATGTGTAGACTGCTTTGTGTAGTATTGACATTTTAACAATATTTGTTCTTCAAATCCATGTGTATGGAATGTTTTTCCATTGCTTTGTGTCGTCTTCAATTTCTTTCAAAAGCTTCCTATAGTTTTCAGCATACTGTTGTTTTACCTCTTTGTTTTGGTTTATTCCTAAGTATCTTATGGTTTTCGGTGCAATTGTAAATGGGATCAATTTTCTATAGTTTCATGCCAGGTAATAATTTTTCCATATTTTCAAGCTAGGTACTAATCAAATACCTAATGAATTAATATAGCCACACGTATACATACATACATACATACATACATACAAGCAACATAAATATGTACATATCTAACCTTATTTTGCTTGGATGCAGCTACTCTGCTTGATACTTTCTCTCAGTCCTTTAGGACTGCTTATTAGGACTGTTCATTAGTTTGTACAAAATGAATAATTTTATTGTCTCATAGTGCTACATTTCCAGGTACTATTGAGATGGTGATGATGTAAAATTTGAAATCCCTCTAGGTTTAGGTTAGGTCTAACTGTTAATAATACCCAACTCCAACCACTTCTCCTTCCTCTAATACATATACACTTGAAATCCTTATTGGAGAAGGATTAAGGTTTCAGAAAGTTAAACTGACTCTTTGACTTAAACAATGAATGTGCACATATATTTCTGTATTTACATACTTGTGTACCCAGGCATGAAAATAATAAGTGTAAACATAGATTAAAGCTAGAAGGGACCTGTGTACATGAGCAGCTTTCCTCTTTCTGTTTAGGAGCCTGGGTTTTATCTTAACTACCATAAAAATACTCTTTCCTCTCTTTTCCATCTGTTGTGCTGTCTGGAGTATTTTATTTCATTTTATTTCTAGTCTTGCTTTCCCACTTTTAAGCTCTAAATCAGGGATATTTTATTTATTTTTTATATTTAAATGTGTGAATTTGTGACAGTAGATTACACCTCAAGAAAACTGTTTCAAAATAGAAAAAGTATCATGCATCTACCCAGCATTTTTACTCCTAGGTATTCTGGTTTTTTTTTTTTTCACACAAAGTGTCCATCGACTGATGGATGAATAAAGAACAAGTGGTAAATATATGTACACTGAAATATTACTCAGCCATAAAAAGAATGAAATCTTGCCATTTGAAATAATGTGGCTGGAGTTAGAGGGTATTATGCTAAGCGAAATGAGTCAGAGAAAGACACCATATGATATCACTCATACGTGGAATGTAAGAAACAAAACAATTGAACATGGGAAAAAAGAGAGGCAAACCAAGAAACAGACTCTTAATTACAAACCGATGGTTACCAGAGGTGGTGAGGTGGTGGGGTGGTGGGTTAAATAAGTGATGGGGATTAAGGAGTGTACTTGTGAGTGCACTGGGTATTGTATGGAAGTGTTGAATCACTAAATTCTATACCTGAAACTAATATTACACTGTATGTTAAAAAACTGGAATTTAAATAAAAGCTTGGAATTTTTTAAATTAAAAATAAATAACGTAGTAAATCAGAGCTGTTTTAAACACTTGATTCCCCCGACCCTCGACCTCCCAGGGCATTTCTACCTATCTTCATCAAACTCTAAAGAGCATAAATATTTGGAAATTACTTTTTTTCTGGATTTCTTTCTAGAATTAAGGGTGCCTTTATCCATCATCTTTGATGATATATCAATAAATAACTCTTTTTTGTCAACTCAAAATGACTTAAAATCTGATTAAGATTCTGGACCTTTGAGAAGGACTGTGAAAATTAAACTTCTTTTTAAATTAGCCCCATAAATGTCTGTGTTTTTTTTTCATACTCAACCTTCTTCATAGACTCAGAAATTTGAGAAAGCAGAAGTCTGAAGTTTTAAAGTAGCAAATGGGTGCAGTAGCTATTCTCTTTCTTTGAAAAATGATAGTGACTGATGACAAGAACACTTAAAAACTGAAGCCATCACACAGTGTTGAATATGAAAAGAGGCTATTTAAAAAGAAAAATCTGATGGCACAGTTTTAAATTAATCCTCAGATGCACTATTAAAACTGTGATAATTATATTCATTTTGTGGAATGGGGAGCCATCTTGAGACATGTCAGTGAGAATTTTTAAAAATCACCAAAACTCTAGGGCTGAAAATTCACTTACTCCTTACACTATGTCTCTTTAGAAACTTTAAGTATGGTATGTCATGTACAAGAAGAAGGTATGGCAATAGTGTTTGTTTTATGTTTGTTTAACCATAGGTGTAGTTATATTCAAAATATAGAAGAAATTAGACTATATATTGGAATTATTATTAAAAGTGTTTGGCCATATAGAAAAGAGCATTCTCAGTGCACACAGAAATTATTCAATATAGGGGTTTAGTCAATTGAGTGTCTGACTCTTGATTTCACCTCAGGTCATGATCTTAGGGTTCATGGGTTCCAGCCTCATGTTGGGCTCTATGCTGTCAGTACAGATTCTCTCTTTCCTTCTCTCACTCACATACGCTCTCTCTCCCTTTCAAAATATATAAATAAACTTAAAAAAAGAAATTATTCACTATAGTAATGTGTGGATATGAGATGTTTGTCCTATTATGCCTTCACATTACAAAGCAAGAAAAAGTAAGTTCAACCTTTAGACCTACTTTTGAACATAGTTTTTCTTGAGGAGCTTGCTTACAGAATAAATCAATCACAAACCAGAAAATCCTTGCTACAGACTGGATTCACTTAGGCATACCAGGTGCACTTGAAAATGATATATACAGAAGGAAATACACAATGATATGCTGTGAGGAAGTTACTGTTAGGAAAACCCAAACACCTGGACTTCCAACATTACCTTCAAAGTCTTATAATGATGGCAGAAGAGGAGTAATGATTGGAGTTTTATTGTGGAAATGATTTTTATTAAGAACTGAAGATCACAGGGCAGGCTTAGTCTACAGAAGCACAACTCATGATGGGTGTTAAAAAAGACCTTGCAATATCTTATCTCATCAGGACAAGAATATTCTCTATGATATGAAAGCAACCTGAGTGTCCATTCATACATGAAAGGGTTAGAAGATGTTGTATACGGCCCTCCCCATGCCTCCCACCATGGTGCCCCTCACATCTCCACAGGGGGAAGTTACTTCCTGACTCTGAGCTCTCCCCCGGCTCAATCAGCCGAGTGCAGTGATCATTCTAGATCCCAAAAGTGTCTCTACACCCCTTGGGGAGTGAGAAGAGTGCAGCGTCGTGGGAAGCCAGCTTTGAGCAAGGCACCTGACCTTCCAGGACCTCAGGAGGCACCTCAGAGAAACGCTGCCTCACTGCTCGCGTCTCAACATCTGTCTACATGGAATCTACAGACCTTCTTTCAGAAGAGGAATCGTAGGAGAACTATTGACAGCCTTCAAGCAGTATCATGGCTGGATTTGTGTTTTAGGATAATCTCCGTGGCTCCTCTGTGGGGTAGATTCTGAAGATCCCATCAAAACAGTACCACAAGATTGGCAGTGTTCAAGTAGCCCATACAGAGGCCACACCACCCCACAGTGAGTCCTGCCCCTGGGAGAGGGGAAGATAAGGTACACACCAGTATTACTGTGGCCTCAGTGGTGGGCTGGGGGCAGACATCAGGTCTGACTGCAACACGCCCACCAAAACAAGTTACTCCAGACAGCACAGAGGAAGAGCCCTGCAGTTCTCTCCACTCCGGGGACTATCTAAAATGACAAAATGGAGGAATTCTCCTCAAAAGAAACTCCAGAAAGTAGCGAATTGATCAAAAACGAACTGATCAAAAACGATTTAAGCAATATAGCAGAAAATGAATTTAAAATAATAGTCATAAAATTAATCGCTGGGCTTGAAAAAAGTATAGAGGACAGCAGAGAATCTATTACTACAGAGATCAAGGGACTAAGAAACAGTCAGGAGGAGCTAAAAAAAAGCTTTAAATGAACTGCAAAATAAAATGGAGACGACTACAGCTCGGATTGAAGAAGCAGAGGAGAGAATAGGTGAACTAGAAGATAAAATTATGGAAAAAGAAGAAGCTGAGGAAGAGAGAGAAAAAAAATCCAGGAGTATGAGGGGAGACTTAGAGAACTAAGTGACATAATTAAGCAAAATAATGTACGCATAATTGGGATTCCAGGGGAGGAAGACAGAGGGAAAGGTGCTGAAGGTGTACTTGAAGAAATCATAGCTGAGAACTTCCCTGAACTGGGGAAGGAAAAAGGCACTGAAATCAAAGAGGCACAGAGAACTCTCTTCAGATGTAACATGAACTGACCTTCTGCATGACATATCATAGTGAAACTGGCAAAATACAAGGATAAAGAGAGAATTCTGAAAGCAGCTAGGGATAAACATGCTCTAACATATAAAGGGAGACCAATGAGACTCATGACGGATCTGTCTACTGAAAGTTGGCAGGCCAGAAAGGAATGGCAGGAAATCTTCAATGTGATGAACAGAAAAAAAATATGCAGCCAAGAATCCTTTATATAGCAAGTCTGTCATTTACAAAGGAAGGAGAGGTAAAGGTCTTCCCAAACAAACAAACACTGAAGGAATTAATCACCACTAAACCAGCCCTACAAGAGATCCTAAGGGGGATCCTGTGAGACAAAGTACAAGAGACATCACTGCAAGCATGAAACCTACAGACATCACAATGACTCTAAACCCATATCTTTCAATAATAACACTGAATGTAAATGGACTAAATCCTCCAACCAAAAAAACAAAAGACATAGGGTATCAGAATGGATAAAAAAACAAGACCCATCTATTTGCTGTCTACAAGACACTCATTTTATACCTGAGGACACCTTCAGATGGAAAGTGAGGGGATGGAGAACTATCATGGTACTGGAAGTCAAAAGAAAGCTGGAGTAGCCACACTTATATCAGACAAACTAGACTTTATATTAAAGGCTGTAACAAGAGATGAAGAAGGGCATTATATAATCATTACAGGGTCTATCCATCAGGAAGAGCTAACAATTATAAATGTCTATGTGCTGAATATGGGAGCCCCCAAATATATAAAACAATTACTCACAAACATAAGCAACCTTACTGATAAGAATGTGGTAATTGCAGGGGACTTTAATACTCACAACATTGGATAGATCATCTAGACACACGGTCAATAAAGAAACAAGGGCCTGAATGATACACTGGATCAGATGGACTTGATAGATATATTTAGAACTCTGCATCCCAAAGCAACAGAATATACTTTCTTCTCGAGTGCACATGGAACACTCTCCACGATAGATCACACACTGGGTCACAAAACAGCCCTTCATAAATATACAAGAATTGAGATCATACCATGCATACTTTCAGACCACAAAGTGATGAAGCTTGAAATCAACCACAAGAAAAAGTCTGGAAAACCTCCACAAACATGGAGGTTAAAGAACACCCTACTAAAGAATGAATGGGTCAACCAGGCAATTAGAGAAGAAATTTAAAATATATATGGAAACAAATGAAAATGAAAATCCAACAATCCAAATGCTTTGGGATGCAACGAAGGCAGTCCTGAGAGGAAAATACATTGCAATCCAGGCCTATCTCAAAAAACAAGGTAAATCCCAAATGCAAAATCTAACAGCACACCTAAGGGAAATAGAAGCAGAACAGCAAAGGCACCCCAAATCCAGCAGAAGAAGAGAAATAATAAAGAACAGAACAGAAATAATATAGAATCTAGAAAAAAACTGTAGAGCAGATCAACGAAACCAAGAGTTGGTTTTTTGAAAAAATAAACAAAATTTAAAACCCTTTAGCCAGGCTTCTCAAAAAGAAAAGGGAGATGACCCAAATAGATAAAATCATGAATGAAAATGGAATTATTACAACCAATCCCTCAGAAACACAAGCAATTATCAGGGAATACTATGAAAAATATATGCCAACAAACTGGACAACCTGGAAGAAATGGACAAATTCCTAAACACCAACAAACTTCCAAAACTCAAACAGGAAGAAATAGAAAGCTTGAACAGACCCATAACCAGCGAAGAAATTGAATCACTTATCAAAAATCTCCCACCAAGTAAGAGTCCAGGACCAGATGGCTTCCCAGGGGAATTCTACCAGACATTTAAAGCAGAGATAATACCTATCCTTCTCAAGCTATTCCAAAAAATAGAAAGGGAAAGGAAAACTTCCAGACTCATTCTATGAAGCCAGCATTACTTTGATTCCTAACCCAGACAGAGACCCAGTAAAAAAAGAGAACTACAGGCCAATATCCCTGATGAATATGGATGCAAAAATTCTCAATAAGATACTAGCAAATCGAATTCAACTGCATATAAAAAGAATTATTCACCATGATCAAGTGGGATTCATTCCTGGGATGCAGGGCTGGTTCAACATTCACAAATCAATCAATGTGATGCATCACATTAATAAAAGAAAAGATAAGAACCATATGATCCTGTCAATCGATGCAGAAAAGCATTTGACAAAATTCAGCATCCTTTCTTAATAAAAACCCTTGAGAAAGTCGTGATGGAAGGAACATAGTTAAACATCATTAAAGCCATTTATGAAAAGACCATAGATAATATCATCCTCAATGGGGAAAAGCTGAGAGCTTTCCCCCTGAGATCAGGAACACGACAGGGATGCCCACTCTCACCGCTGTTGTTTCACATAGTGTTGGAAGTTCCAGCATCAGCAATCAGACAACAAAAGGAAATCAAAGGCATCAAAATTGGCAAAGATGAAGTGAAGCTTTCACTTTTTGCAGATGACATGATATTATACATGGAAAACCCGATAGACTCCACCAAAAGTCTGCTAGAACTGATACATGAATTCAGCAAAGTCTCAGGATACAAAATCAATGTACAGAAATCAATTGCATCTTTACACACTAATAATGAAGCAACAGAAAGACAAATAAAGAAACTGATCCCGTTCACAATTGCACCAAGAAGCATAAAATACCTAGGAATAAACCTGACCAAAGATGTAAAAGATCTGTATGCTGAAAACTATAGAAAGCTTATGAAGGAAATTGAAGAAGATATAAAGAAATGGAAAAATATTCCGTGCTCATGGATTGGAAGAATAAATATTGTCAAAATGTCAACACTACCTAAAGCTATCTACATATTCAATGCAATCCCAAACAAAATTGCACCAGCATTCTTCTCGAAGCTAGAACAAGCAATCCTAAAATTCATATGGAACCACAAAAGGCCCTGAATAGCCAAAGGAATTTTGAAGAAGAAGACCAAAGCAGGAGGCATCACAATCCCAGACTTTAGCCTCTACTACAAAGCTGTACTCATCAAGACAGCATGGTATTGGCACAAAAACAGACACATAGACCAATGGAATAGAATAGAAACCCCAGAATTAGACCCACAAAATTATGGCCAGCCAATCTTTGACAAAGCAGGAAGGAATATCCAATGGAAAAAAGACAGTCTCTTTAACAAATGGTGCTGGGAGAACTGGACAGCAACATGCAGAAGGATGAAACTAGACCACTTACTTACACCATTCACAAAAACAAACTCAAAATGGATAATGGACAAAATGTGAGACAGGAAACCATCAAAACCCTAGAGGAGAAAGCAGGGAAAAACCTCTCTTCCCTCAGCTGCAGCAATTTCGTATTTGACACATCCCCAAAGGCAAGGGAATTAAAAGCAAAAATGAAGTATTTGGACCTCATGAAGATAAAAAGATTCTGCACTGCATAAGAAACAATCAACAAAACTAAAAGGTAACCAACAGAATGGGAAAAGATATTTGCAAATGACATATCGGACAAAGGGCTAGTATCCAAAATCTATAAAGAGCTCGCCAAACTCCACACCCGAAAAACAAATAATCCAGTGAAGAAATGGGCAGAAAACATGAATAGACACTTCTCTAAAGAAGACATCCAGATGGCCAACAGGCACATGAAAAGATGCTCAACGTCCCTCCTCATCAGGGAAATACAAATCAAAACCACACTCAGATATCACCTCACGCCAGTCAGAGTGGCTAAAATTAACAAAACAGGAGACTATAGATGCTGGAAAGGATGTGTAGAAATGGGAACTCTCTTGTACTGTTAGTGGGAATGCAAATTGGTGCAGCCACTCTGGAAAACAGTGTGGAGGTTCCTCAGAAAATTAAAAATAGACCTACCCTATGGCCCATTAGCAGCACTACTAGGAATTTACCCAAGGGATACAGGAGTGCTGATGCATAGGGACACTTGTACCCCAATGTTTATAGCAGGACTCTCAACAATAGCTACATTATGGAAAAAGCCTAAATGTCCATCAACTGATGAATGGATAAAGAAATTTTGGTTTATATACAAAATGGAATTTTACGTGGCAATGAGAAAGAATGAAATATGGCCTTTTGTAGCAACATGGATGGAACTGGAGAGTGTTATGCTAAGTGAAATAAGTCATACAGAGAAGGGCAGATTCTATATGTTTTCACTCCTATGTGGATCCTGAGAAACTTAACAGAAGACCACGGGGGAGGGGAAGAAAAAAAATGGTTAGGGAGGCAGGGAGCCAAAACATAAGAGACTCCTAAAAACTGAGAACAAACTGAGGTTTGATGGGGGGTGGGAGGGAGGGGTGGGTGGGTGATGGGTATTGAGGGCACCTGTTGGGATGAGCACTGGGTTTTGTATGGAAACCAATTTGATAATAAATTTCATAATAAAAAATAAAAATAAATAAAAAAAAAAGATGTGGTACACACACACACACACAAGGGAATATTATGCATCCACAGAAAAAGGATGAAGCCTTGCCATTTGCGACAACATGGATGAACCTAGAGGGTGTGATGCCAAGTGTAATAACTCAGAGTGAGAAAAACAAATATTGTATTTCACTCATATGTGGAATCTAAAATAAACCCAATACACAAATGAATAAAAAGCATAATCAGACCTGTAAATACAGAGAGCAAACTGATGGATTCCAGAGGTGAGTGGGGTAAGGGATGGGCAAAGTTGATGAAGGGGAATGGGAGATACAGGCTTCTAATTATGAAAAAGTAATTCATAGGAATAAAAGACACAAGATAAGAAATATAGTCAATGATATTGGGATAGTGTTGTATGGTGACACATCATAGGTATACTTGTGGTGAGCATAGCATAAACTTGTTGAATCACTATGTTGTACACTTAAAACTAATGTAACATTGTATGTCAACTATGCTCAAAAACATTAAAAAAAAAGAATAGTCTATATGTTCTTTAGTTTCTTTATTCTTATTGGTCAGTTTCCATTTTGGATTTTCCTGAATAATGTATTTTTCAATAAAATGAATAACTGTGGATTGAGTAACAGCTATCCTACTGTTCCTTAGAGATTCCTGGGGTTCTGCCTTTTAATCTGTGAAGAGAGATTGTCAGGTTAAGTGACAAGTGGGAAATGTAGATAAAAATAGGAGCTCAAGTGGATTTGAAAGATTCAGAGGATAAGGAAGTTTTAAATTCAATACAGTCATTCTTTACAATTTCCATTCCTTATCTCCCCCCCCCCCCCCCCCAGTAAGATTCTACTGCCTTCCTTATCTGGATGAAATGAATCCACCTATGAGGGATAGATCACATTACACATGTATGTGGAACAATAAATACAGAAAACAAACTGATAGTTGCCAGAGGAGAGGAATGGGAAAACGGACAAAATGGATGAAAGGGAATGGGAGATACAGGCTTTTCGTCATGGGATTAAAATGTATAGCATAGGGAATGTTGTCAATGTTATTATAATAGTGTCTTAGTGACAGATGGTAGCTACACTTGCACTGAGCATAGGATAATTTATAGAAATGTTTAATCATTATGTTATACACCTGAAACTAATGTAATATTGTGGGTCGACTATACTGAGATAAAAATAGATTTAAAAGTATGTTAAATGATGGGGGAAATCACAGAAGTTAGGACTTACAGAAATAGTTGGAAACAATACTTGGACCACAGACAAGGCCTCAGTTGGGATCTAGGCTTATAAATCAGGAAACCAAGAGTATCATAGCACAGTAGAGGGAAAACACAGATGGGAGGCTGGGTAGATTCTGTAGATAAAGTATGGATATCTCTTGATGCCTATACTCACTCCCAGCATGCTCTGAGGGTTTTTTGAATAAAGTCAAACTCAGAGAACTCTTCCTGTACTTACCCCTCTATTTTCTGAGTTCAGACCTTTATTAAC